>NC_088361.1:27962002-28092002 GCF_034508935.2 Berghia stephanieae
TCTTGTCTTTCACTTTCACATTTCATTCTTACTCACTGTCACTAGTTAGGGAGTTTAAGTTTAACAGAAATTCTAAAATGTAACTCAAACACTTGAAACTAATGTCATATGAAAGAGCTGGCAACATTGATTACAAAACAGTTTGAATTTTGTTTCTATCTTGATTTGAAATGTAGTTACGGCATTTCAAAGTCTGAAATTTTAGACTGATTTTTACATTACCATTGGAAAGTTATGACCGAAATTGCGTGCTGTTAATTTTAAAAAATGGTTAAAACTACTAGACAATCCTTGATGATGAATTTCAAAAGTTATGTTTGAAATTATTTAGTAAATTTTCATGATTTATTCCTCGCGAAATCGACAGGGTCAAGTCATTTCCCATGGCTGTGCCACCAAAAGACAGGTTTTAAAAAAAGTTTATTTAGAAAAAGATTATGGAAGAAGTGTCACTAGATATGCAATTTGGTGCATAAGTACAGTAAAAATTGGTGCGCAAAATTAGTTTCGTAGCGGATGCGAGACTGTGTGTGTGTGTGTCTTTCCTTCCTTGTGTGGCTTTAGGTGGTCTTGTGGTATGACACTCGCTTTCGGATTGGAAGGCCCTGGGTTCGAGCATAGTTGAGTCCTTGGAAAAGACTCTTTAATCACATTATCTCACCGTACTCAGGTGTAGAATGAGTAACTGGCAGTCAACAGCATTGTCTCTCTCTGAAAAAAAATTGTAATATCGCCTAACAAACAGGCGTTATTTCTCATTTTCTACATGTTACGTGTTGCTGTTGGTCAGGGACCCTTTGTGAAGCACTTTGAGCACATGCAGTGGATATTGCGCTACATAAAAGCTCAAGTTTTTTTTCGGATTTTTTTTTTTTTTCTCTATTTTAAAAATTTTTTGGGAGTGCCTACGTACACGGTAACTGGGCATCTAGCTTCAGGATGTACGTACACAGTAACTGGTTTACCGTTGCAATACAAGCAAGGGATGGATCTCGCTGTCATGAGCGCGCACGCTCGTATGTGTGTGTATGTGTATGTTTGTGTTATTTTTTTAAAATCAAATTTTACCCATTAAAGGCAGATTCAATCTTACTACCAAAACTCCAGATCTTAGTCTTAATATTATCATTAAAAGACAAGCTTTGCAATTATAGCTTAATTGAAGCCCGAATTGAAAAATACTCTTACTGCTCTCTTGGTGGAAACGATTTATTCTGCATAAGCAATCTGGAAAAAAAAATCAGTGTCACTGTAAGAGGTTAAAATTTCATGAAGCATGCACAGTGAAGCACCTCTGTAACACTCCTTTGATCTACGTCATCAGGCAACCCATTGCTTCTTTCATCTTTCCCCATTCCCTTACTCCCTCCTCCCCCCCCCCCCCCCCCTCTCTCTCTCTCTCTCTCTCTCTCTCTCTCTCTCTCTCTCTCTCTCTCTCTCTCTCTTGACTTGTCATAGTGTTATCCCTTCCGCTTCCCATCACATGGTAAAATGAAAACTTTCTGCTCAGTTTGCAAATACATGTATGTTGGATTTTTTTTTCTCTCACTAGGCTAGGATTAAAAACCAAGACATCGGGTAATGGGTGTCTAATGCCAAAGTATAGATTCTCTGTTTGGCCAATTTAGTCACGCTTGTGGCAGCCCAGCTATTTATGTTCTGCCTATAACTACACACAATAAGTGAGATTGTGGGGGTGGAAACAAAAGAAATCAAGGTCATAAGTTACCGTGCACTAGAGCTGTATCGGGAATTGGTGTTTGAGGGTCTTGCAAATACCATGTCTTTTATGGAAAGATCTTTCGAACTCCAAGGTGCTTTGTTTGTTTTGCTATCATGGTACAAACGAAACCTAGATGTCTTGATTTGTTACCTATTTGTCTCATTTTGTGACCTGGATGGACTTGACTTAGTGACTTATTAGTAACTTAGTAGATACTAGAGTCTTACACTACTCATTTACTTTTTACTTGGATGACTGATACTGAACTGATGTACTTACTTGTTACTTGCGGAATATATGACTAGAGTACAGAGTACAGTGAGAGAAGAAGAACCAACTTCTACTACTACTATCTAAATCTAGATCTAGATGATGATATTGCTCAACACTGACACTGCTCTACGACTTATTCTTTGAATTTGAATTATAATTGATAAGGGACAAGTTTTCTATTGGTACCAGCAGACATTTTGTGGTCTCCTTAGCTCAATTAGGCTGATTTGGCTAGGGAGACCATGATCATAATCTCCCTATCTTCTACCAAATAAGTTAATAAATCGAAAGAGGACATTTTAAATGATTTTTAGTTAAAATTTAAGAATTAAGGGGATGGGCGGGTCCTTGATTGTCAAAAATAGAGTAAAAAATCGATTTTGAGATTTTTTTATTTTTGAAAAGTTTGAAACCTTTGCTACATGAAAATGTGTTTGTTGACTCTCAGGTGGTCAGTTTAGGTCAAAACTGACCTCTTGAAGTCCAAGGGGGTCAGTAAATATAATGTTACAGCATGGTAATCGTGATTGTTGTGACCTTTGCTTCACTAGCGTTGTTCTCATTGGCTGATCAAAATAGTCGATGATAACCTGACATGATACTGCTTTCTGAGCGGTTAGCGGGCGATTCAAAGTTCATGCTTTGACCTCACCTTCGCATGCGTCGTATGTAAATATTGTTGTTCTGTTTGTGATTTTTTTTCTTCCTGTAGACATAAAAGTTTTGTTTTCAACTGCATTTTTGTTCACTTGTGAAAAGTACCGACACGTACGCAACAAGTATGCCTAGAAAGACCTGAATTGTACGACATGCAAAATCAGCAGCTCGAACAAGATGGGAACAGTAATATTATTGTGAATTTTTATTGTTAGAATTTGTCACTCTTTCGTAACATGATGCAAAATGAAAAAGCGCTGAGGTCTCTATATGAACGCAGTTACTGTCGAGCTAGATTGAGTATTGGTTGTAAAAGAATGGGCGAGAGGTTTGTTATGCACTTGAGAACGATAGCGAGAGAGAGGAAGAGAGAGAGAGAGAGAGAGAGAGAGAGAGAGAGAGAGAGAGAGAGAGAGAAGGCGAGTGTCATACCACAAGACCATATAGCCGCCCATAGCTTAGATAGATAGAGAGAGAGAGTGTGTGTGTGCACATGTGTACGTACCTGTTTGTGTGTGTGTGTGTGTGTGTGTGTGTGTGTGTGTGTGTGTGTGAAGCCCTAGAAAGGGCAAGGCAAGAACAGGAGGCTGAAGAGGGAGGACTTGCATATCAAGCAGGGTCATTTTGACGCATGAATACATGATCTTGTCTGAGTTTCTGTGCTTGAAACTTTGAATGCGTTTTTCTCTGTTTGTGCTTTTTCTACATATATTTTGCTACTCTTCCTTTATTTGTAAACATTTTTGCATGATTTTTTGCATGTGCATGCAGTATTACTAACTTCATAAAATTATGCATTTGTATTACAGATTTATTTTATAAATTTTGCGTAAAAGTGGGTAAAAAGTCCAAAAATGGCTCAATTTTTGATGTTTCAAAATTGATGAACTTTGAAAATCAATAAAAACAAAACTAATGAAGGTATTAGAAAAAACAATGCATAGTTATCAAGAATGGCACAAATAATACTTGTGTACATATTTTCATGTCAATAACTTGTCGTTTTGCGAAGCCTTAGTCTTTTGAAAACTACTATATTATAGGGTATCAAATTTCAAAATGGCGGCGTTACCATGGTAACCAAAAACTGAAATTTAGGTTTTCCATTTTTTTCCTCTAATTAGGATGCATATAACCTAAAATTACCATTAAAAGTCAGCTACTTATTACATTTTAGAATTTTGCCTTCAGGACCCGCCCCATACCCTTAAATCTTAACGAAGTGGCAATTCGAACTCGAGTCATGAAAGTAATCTAAGAGATAAGTTCTAATAGATTTCAAGATGTAAACAAATGATCAAGTCAGAAAGAGAGGTGTTGAAATTTTCATGGATTGGATTAAGGTAATAAAACAAAAAACACGATCTGGTCAAGTTTCAAACTTGAAAGAAAAATTGAAACATTCAAAATTTCAATTTTATGTCACACCAAATGTTACAATCATCCTTCTTTTCTTTCCTTCTCAAACTAACACACACTCATTTAACTTCAGGCCAATCGACTACACCGCAATTTTGAACCGAACATACAGTGTTGTGTTCAGTGAGGGGAAAGAGCTGGTTTTCAAGTCAGGAGAGCTCTTCTACTACTACTGCAAATAGTGATTTTGGAGTGAAAACACTATTTGCAGTACTGCAAAATAAGCACTCCATTATAGAAGAAGAGTTCAGAATAAATTCTGTTTTGCCCATATCACACTGACTCAGCTCATACTCGTGCTTCGGACAGTAGAAGGATTATTGCCTGTCTAACACTATCAGAATCTGTAATTTAAGAAAAAATTGTCTGGATTTTGTTTGGATATCATGTCATGTTGTTTAAAAAGTTTTCCATTTAGACCACAGTAACTTTGACTGACTTTTGCTATTTTTGAAGATTTTTAACTCTTTTCTTTTTAATTTATTAACTGGACTTCCAATTGATCTGTGATTTTGTCTTTCTCATAGATAACACAGGTTTGGACTACCTGTTGATAGTTACTATAATCATTATTTTGATTTGCATCAATTTTGTTTAATTATCAATAATCAAATTTATTTTTTTTAAATGATAAACGAAACAAACTCCACAGAAGACCATTAAGACAGAGTCCAAATAATCTGTTGATTATACATGGAATTCGAGTCCAAATCTTAATTTGTTGTAAATTGGTTGACTTTATGGCTCAGCCATCTTATCAGAGGGCTGATGAGAATATAATTACAGTGCAACACGAAAATCTTGAACAAGTAGGGGCTGGGCCTATTTGTTTGAAATTTCGGCATTTTCGAAACTCTCGTGTTGAGTAGTTGAGGTGTAGCGTTAAGTGCAAATGCCTCTTCTTGTCAGAGGTGCTATAATAATAAGACAAAGCCAGTTCATCCCTTTGCTGATTACACACCCAGTATGTGACATCTTTACCAACAAATCTGGTACCTATTCACTACCACTCCAAACTGATCCCTCTCTTGCCTCTCTTCTCACCCCATCTCCCCTACCCCTAATCCCTTCTTTGATTTTAATACAATTGCATCAACAGCTTCAGGTCATCATTGACTCGCTAGTCTCCCACGAGTACTGGTACACATTTGATAGAATGAGGCGTTGTGTGCATAAGACACTGGTCAAACATGCTTCATGCATGCATGCTTGACACATTAACTAATACTGTCAGCCACATAGAGAGGGATGGCCACTTTTATTTCCATCCAATAAAAACATAAGGCAAAAGAATTTTATCAACATTTTGTTCAAGATTTCTGTGTTGCCTCTGGTAATCTTTGAGATTTTTGTGTTGCCAGTACTGTGATAAAGGAGTGAATAAAACGTGAAATGAGATGTGTTCGAGATTTTTGTGCTTCACTGTTGGTAAAAATATCTCAATTTGGAACTATTCGACAATCATCCCTTGTTAAAACATTGGATGCAGAGGCAGTTGTCAACTCTGCATGAAGCTTCATTCCGATACAAATTACATTGGGGGTTTTTCTCAATGTCATTATAAATGGCTATGTCTTGATTTACTAAAATTGTTTTCTTTTCAAATTCCATAGTGAAAATGATTTTAAAGTAGAATTAATAGGTGTGTCACAATGACCCATTTACAGAATTCCATTAATATTATTCTCACTCAATCACTGTTGTTAAGATTTCAATAGCTTTCAAGTACCTCCCCCCCCCCCCCCCCCCCCCCCCCCCATTTTAGGTATAGTTTATAAATAATAAATCATAAATCTTTAAAAAATAACAAGAATACAAAATTAGAATTCGTTTTTAAAAAATTATGGGGATATAACATGTAACAAGTGCACGCACCCTCCCACTCCACCCCCCCCCCCCCTCCTCCTCTCCACCACCACATATACACACACACACATATACACAAGAATTAGATGCAATAAGATAAAAATAACTAGAAAAAAAATTATGACGTGATTATGAATGTATCATCAATGAATTTAAAAGCATTCATTGTGACACTAAAATAATTTTAGAGTGTTGCAAGTGCCGCACTACCTCATCAATAAATAGCCATAGCCATTCATTTTTTATATTATAAATTTGCAAATACTACCTGTAATAAAGGAATTTTGTTATTGTGATTTATACTGTTTTCCACGTCTTCAGTTTGCCACCGTGTATAAAGCAAGAGACAAAAATACTGACTCAATTGTTGCTGTTAAAAAGGTAAGTGACCCTCTCTGTGTTGATTTTGAATTTTTTTTTAGTAGGATGTATTCAATTTAGTCCATTAAAAAAAGCCCTTTTGAGTGGGACCTCCGAATTGGGGACCGGTCAAATCGGGTTGAAATCCCAGGGCGGAACACAGAAATTTTTCAATGTTATTTACTTCTCCTAAATGCGACAAGGTCTCCAGCTGATCAGGACAAACTTATTTAAATCTGTCGTCATTTTTGAGGATTTTATTAAAACCTTCCTCAATCCTCTACAACAAAATGTCCTATAAACCATGTAAATGAGTCAGTAATGCCTAAATTAAAGTTTTCACCACACTGCTTGCCACATGATTGCAAGATATGTGCACGTGCGATGCGATCAAGCAATGTTAGCTTTTTTCTCTTGGGGTATGAAGTGTGAGATGATCTGGGAAAACCTGTTTGATGTCTGAAAATTTTGTATCCCATATTATTACATATTTGAATAGAGACACCATTTCTGAACAAAATGCAATTTGAATTTTGTTATTATTCTAATCAGGGCCCGTTATTTACATTTGAAGGAAAAGGTTGAAGACGAAATGTTTTTCAATTTCCTTTATATAATTAGAAAGACAACGTATATGAGCATATTGAGTATTGGACTATGGATTACATTATTGAGACTTTTAAAGATTCACTACAGACCATTATTTTAATTTTTATTTTGAATATTCAGGTCAAAGTTAATGCTCAGTCTGACTTTCAGTCAGTTTCTTTGAAAGCATTTTGGTTGCTTTTAATTTAATAATTATTTATTCATATTATTATTTTTGGTTCACATTTTACGACTGTTGTGTGTTTATATTTTCTGTACATTTAGATTAAACTTGGATCAAGAACAGAAGCTGCTGATGGCATCAATCGAACAGCACTTAGAGAAATCAAGCTTCTACAAGAGCTTTCTCATGAGAATATTATAGGAGTAAGACGACTTTTTAAAAATTCTTGATTATGATGCAATGCATTATGCTTAATTTTTTTGCTTCAAATCATTGCACACTCCACTCACATGCTCAGCTTTCTTAATTCAGTCTTCAGTGAAATGCCAATAAGTAGTCCTTCAGAGCCATTAGGCCCATAGAGCCGAAGTTTATCCCAGTTTTTATAGTTGAAACGGACAATATTAATTGCTTGCTACCCTTTTTATAGGACAATTGTCTATTTTAGAAATGCCAGTAAGAAACATTTTTAATCAGTCCATCTAAGACAATAGTGATGTATCAACAAAACAAAGGAGAGGATGAAATGTCTAAAAGTAAGCCATTAAGAGGGAAATTTGACACTGTCACGACTTTTCTTCAAGATGCTCCATGAATCCTTCTAAGAGTGGAGACCATGGCTGAAGCACAGTCACAGGCAATCTTAAATTGAAAATGATTTCCTCAAGAAACAGTATATTGATAATTGATATTTTAGGGAGAAAAAAAACGTTTCAAACGTTTTTAATGATGTCTTTTCAAATATGATAGTCCATGCTTTAAATTGCCAGAGGGAAAGACTTTGTGCAGGTTACACACTCAAAATGTTGCTTTTAGATGACACGTTAAAAAAAAAATTTCTCTGCTTAAATGACACATTCCTTCAAATTCTGGTGGGTGTGTAATTGAGCGTAATGAATGATAGCACTGTGTTCAGTTTGGGCATGAATTCTCTCTTGTCTTCTGCCTACATTGCAGTAGAATGACATTCACTCCCATGTTTTTCTGTCTCAGTAAGGTTTGTCATTTATTTGTTGTTTCATGTTTTTTTTTTACTCCCACTGTTTGAAACAAGGAGAGCTCAAAGGAGTTGAAATAAAGTAGTCTGATATTTTCTAATGTGTAAGTTACATTACACTTATAGATATTTGAAAATTCTGACTTACTGAACTTGTTTCAAACTTCAATAATTCAATATATTTCAGCTGTTAGATGTCTTTGGGCAGAAATCAAATGTCAGCTTAGTTTTCGACTTTATGGAGACAGATCTAGAGGTAAGATTTTAAAAATAAGTTATTGATTATTGATATTATTTATATCTACCAATATTCCAATGTTGTTTGGTTGTGTTTTTTTGTTGTTGTTTTTTTTTGTTTTTTCTTCGGTAACATTAATGACAAAGAAACTGATAACAAAAAAGGAAATCTAAATAAAGGAATTAAATGAGCAACATATTAGATAAGAATAAGTTTTGTTATTTTTCAGCTTAGCTCATTAATTTAATATTTTTTTCATTGTTTTTCAAAATACTGGTTTCACTTTTAGCCCACTGCTGTTTATTTCTTCATAAAATCGGATCACTTAGTTATACTGCTGGAACCCAGCAAGTGACTGACAACAGCAGCTGCATGCTGTAAAATTGGCTACCTGGACGGGGATTCCCCTTTTTTAGGGTTAAGACACAAAGTATTGCATTTTTGTGATGTAATATAACACCATTTCTAGATGACCACTTACATTACAATAATATTAACTTACGGAACAGACAGTACTACTTTCACTTGTTATGTTGGTTCTTTTTTCGTTTTATTGTGATTATTCTGATAGGTTTTATAAGCAATTTAAAATCCCTACTATTTTAAAATATTTTTGTTGTTTTGCGGACAATAAAAAATTAAAATCTTTAAAATCAGACGTTGGATTCCGAAACTAATTAATGCTTTGTCCAGTCTTAATATTATTACACACAGTAAAACATTCATTTTCTGATTCAACACATTTTAACTACGTTTTTAATGGTCATAAATGTAATGGGCTGGACATCTGGTATGTTCTCTTTATTTGTATTTTGTATTGTATTTAAAAGTTATGGAGATAAGTTGATTAAACAATTTAACACACTCCTGAAGAACATATAAAGCAATATATTGTGTGTGTAGGTTTTACTTCACTATTACAAATAGAAACAAAACCATCGTCATTACACCAAACAACAACACCATCACAGTGGCGTAGTAGATAATAGAAGCAATGAATATGGTAGAAAAAGGCATCTCTCCCTCTCTCTCTCTCTCTCTCTCTCTCTCTCTCTCTCTCTCTCTCTCTCTCTCTCTCTCTCTCTCTCTCTCTCTCTCTCTCTCTCTCTCTCTCTCTCTCTCTCACACACACACACACACACACACACACAAACATGCATACATACCCACATACATCCTGCATATATATACACACATACAAACGTAAAAGACAGGCTAAGAGAAATGCATCACAGTCACACTACACCTAATTCATATCACTGACAACAACGATATAACATCAACAGTTAGTACAGATAGTATTCCACAAAGGCAATTTGATTGGGGAAAATAAGAAGAGGGGGGGGGGGGGGGGGGGTTACTCAAACATAGCCAAGATAGAGAAAATAACAGTGGCACCTCCTTGGAATTAAGAGACATTCAGACAATATTCACATTGTACAAGTAGTGCAGCCGGTCAATAAAACCTTCCCACAACAATCAACAGAGACATGAATGAAACAAACCTATTCATTTCATATTTCTTAAATCAGTAACAGATGTGTATTTGAGAACTATTATTGTAGGGCTACTTGCAGAGTGTATATATATATATTCCTGTACTACAATAAGTATGACTTCTTCACTCCTTTACCATATTCGTGGGAACGTTTAATGATAAAACTGTAGAATTGGTGTTGTAGAGTGTTCCATGGTCAGTGGGAGTCCAGGAAATGATTATGACATTGTTTACATTGTGTAACTGGTCCAAATTCATCACCCACGATAGCATGGACATCTCATAGACTGCTAGATATTCCCAGTGAAATTTGATACCCCACCCCTACACTTGTTACATATTTGTTGAACTGAATTAACATTAGTGCAACAGAAAGTAGACAGTTTGTACTATGTACTAGTGGGAATAATAATAAACTGCAACGTCTGATTGTTGTTGTAGGGATTCCAGAAATATTTGATTTAAATGATAAATGTAGTGAAAATGTGAGTCTACTTTGCTGTCTTCCTGAGAAAGAAATATACTGATGATATCTATGATATTTAGTCCACTGTGTGAGGGGGATTTCAATCTATAACATGAGTGATATGGGTTTACATTTAAGATAATTGTCACTTGGCTATGCCATTATTTATCAGACCAATTAGACTACTCGCTTCACTGACTGCAGGCACGTGCCATACCAGAGCGCAGGTAAAGAGAAGGAGAGTAGTGACCTCTTGACCTAGCATCTCAACTAAGTGATCCGCTGGTAAACCACTGTGAGCCCAAATGGTGTCTCTATTCAATGCATAATCCATGGTTGGGGTTTATGAAAGTGAGATATATGAAAAGATATTCCAAATTAAACACAGACAAAGCTTTAACATATATTCTACAAAATCTTTGCCAAAAAGCAACATTTTTATTCAATATCGCTACAACAGTTGAAGCTGGTGTGAATTTCTGAGCTAGTCAGTTATGACTAAAGAGTGAAATTTTGAGTATGTTTTCTTTTCATTTTCTTTACTGTGTGTGAAACATGATGTTTCATTTCAAGTGAAAAATATATGAATAGAGAGCTACTCCTCCTAGCTGTTCACAAACTTAACAATATTTGAGTCTGTAGGTTGACTTCAGAAAGATCACACACCACAAATCTCCCAAGGATTTTAGCCATTGATTATACTTGTACTTCATTCAACTGTCTATAAATAATTTTAGCTAAGATTTCAGTCTTTTATTATTGTTGTTTTTGTTGAGATATAAGTAGATAAATGAAATTTCCTTTATTTATCCACGCGGGTAAATTTGTTCTAACGGTCTTTTCTAAAGAACGACTGGAATAACTCAGACATCAGTCACTGTGTGTCACTGTAAAATAAAGGTAACTTCCTCAGTGCCATACAGCACAATGTGGAAAATTCAACCTCGGTACTCTTGGGTACAAAGCAAAGACCAAGCCTCTGTCAAGCTGCTCCCATGCCATTTGTTTGTCATTTTTTTTTTTTTAGTTGTCTATCAAGAGTCATATTATTTCTATTTCTCTCCTGGCAGGTGATTATTCGAGACACCAACATCATTATGACGGCTCCTCATATAAAGTCATACACTTTACAAACATTGCTTGGGTTGGAGTATCTCCATGCTAACTGGGTACTACACAGGGTCAGTATTCTTCAATTTGCAGTGAAGGCTATAAACCGCAACATTGCTTAATTGGGATTAATGATGTGTAATGGAGTCACTTTATGAATGAAAAATCATGATTCCAGTGGCGCTGAAATAATAAGATAAGCTAATTTGGATAAAATAGAGCATACCTTGGTTACAGCGAAGCTATGGGACCAGAGGTCAACGCTTGTGTTATGACTGAGATTTATTTGATTCTGTGGTGTCACTTTTGACATTGATTTACTAGATTATAACCTTGTAAGTACTTTAAGTTGGCAGAAATAAATGGATTATCCACCTTATTGCCATGTCTGCACCACAATGTTTGTTAATGACTTTTCATTTTCATTTGTTGGTTTTAGTTTTGTTTTTATGTTTATTTACTCTTTTTCATGGTCATATCTCATAATCGTAAAAAAAAAAAAAAGTAACTCCTGTGAAAAACAGTTTCGTCTCAAAATTAAAACATCTCCTTTTATTAACCCAATTTGAAGAAGATAAATTAATATTTAGATGAAAAAATCAAGTTGGGCTGGTTGAAGTGAGTGCAAGTGTAATTTGCTACTGTTGTTAGTGAATACATTGTGTTTGGTTGTGTTTAACAACAATTGTAGGATGGGTTAAACTTTATGAGTTATCTCCTCACCTTGCCTTATCAGCTCCATCTACCAAGGTGTGTGGTTATTAATATTGTTGAATAGCGGGTGGCTTTGATAGTATCAAATAAAAAACAAACAAACCAGGTTTTAATAGTTTTCTTTGGAGCTAAGGTCGCTGTATCCAAGGTGCACCCTTTATTTATGTCGTGAGAAAAAGTTGACCTCTGGGTCTTTTCTGAAAAAAAAAAAAGGTTGAAATAACACAAGTAAGCTGCCTTTGCAGGACCATTTCTTGCTCTTGGTCAGATATCAATAAATTGAGAGGCTTGTACCATATTCAGAGCTATTTAGAAAACGCACAAGGATATATGCATTACACATAAAATAACTCTGCTTATTCTTCATCTCACCATTTACTCATAACATATCCTTTCTTTCTGTCATCATGTAGGATATGAAACCAAACAATCTACTCATCAATGACAAGGGTGTTGTAAAAATTGGTGATTTTGGCTTGGCAAAATTCTTTGGCTCCCCCAGCCGTCCATACTCGCATCAAGTTGTCACAAGGTATGCAATCTACAGTTTACCCAGTGTTCCGGTCGACTTCGACTTTATTCTCTTACAGTTTTTTTTTAATGTATGAAGTTTTGATGTCTAGGACATAATTGTTGCTCATTTATTCTATTCAAGGACTGGGTGTAAGATGCTGATACTGAGTTATTAACTTCAGTATGGTGATTGTAAAAAGTGAGATTTTCATTATCAGCAACTCATAAATGAATCCATTACAGATGAGGTTCAATTTTAATCAATGCTAACATCATGTCTTGTCATTTTTATCAGGAGACAATGACTTGAGTGAGGCTTGAATGAATTGCAATGCTTTATATGTAGGTTTGTAATTACATTGGTAGAAGTAATGATTTAAGAAAAAAAATTCTGTTGCTTTCATAGGATTAAATCTGATCTCATCACCTAATTTTTGAGACACCCGGCTCCAGTGGTGTTGAAGACAATAGAAAAATAACAAATTCTGATTCTTTCCAAATACATTTTAAAATTGAACTCTTCAAGAAAGTCTTCAACTTTTGATACGATCTTTCCATTGCTATATTGTATAACTACTGGAGTTATACAAACCATGGTAATTTTATTTTTGTTTTTGAGTTTTGCAAACTTTAATGTATTGTATTTTATATTTTCTTTTGAAATGTAGTGCAATTGAGCATTTTTTAGAAGGGGATAATATTAGAATATCAATATCCTCCACCTTCCTTACTTACTTACATACCTACTTCACCCTATTCTTGCCATCTATGTTTACTGTTATAAAATCCTATTGTTCACCCATCCCAGCAAAACAAGCTGAATGTGAGTTATTTAGGGGAAAAATCATTTATTCAAAACTATAAAAGATAGAGTGACAGAATGACATATCAGAATAAGCTGTGCTCTGTTTCGAGGTGATCACATATACAATTAAGGTAATCATTAGTCTCTTGTGTGGTAATATAGTCATCAATGCCTTATAGGCATTCAATGCACACTTCCAGTCCTACCTCCATTCCCCCTCTCATCTGTTTCTCTATCTTCAGCTTCATACACATCATTTTAATTGTCTGAATGAATAACACTTTGTTCCAAGAGTCAGTCAACACTACCTCTGTTCATTAAAAAGCAAATTTTTTAAAACTAAAAAATGCAGACAGCTTTTTTACTTGTGTATCAAGGCTTATTACTACAGAAATGATTTGCCCCAACAAAATTTGTGTTCGTTTATCAAAGTTGGCAAGGAGAGAGATGCTTCTGATCATAAGCTAAATATTCTATTTTACCAGCACAGTTTTGGATTTGATTGTGGGTAATATTTGCATTAAGTAGATAGAACCATATCAAATGCTTTTCATTGTATATTGTTGATTTTATATTCTTCACTCCCATTTCACCAGGTGGTATCGTTGTCCTGAACTTTTATTTGGAGCCCGTTCATATGGTGAAGGTGTTGATATTTGGTCTGTTGGATGTATTTTAGCAGAACTTCTTATAAGGGTAAGTGGTATTACAGTCCTAGCGATTCTAAACTGGTTGGATGATACAGGAGAATGACATTATTAAGGACAGGGGAATGGAAGGGATGAAGAGGGTGAAGTGGTATATTCCTCTAGACTAAAAGTGTCATTAGAATTGAAATTGATGAGTTGTAGATTACACATTGCTTGTTACTATTCCACTATATTTAACTATTCTCTGCTGTGTAAAATTGGACAAGAAAAAATTATACTGATTTATAATAATAATAATAATAGACGGCATTTATATAGTGCTTTACCCCGTTGTCACAGACTCTAAGTGCTTTAAAATGATATATAAAACAAAACATATTACAGTAAGACAAGTGTGGATGGAAAACTGATACGAATTTAATTTAACAACAAAACATGGTAAGAGTATAAGAACTTATGACGCTAAAAATATAAAACTTAATAAGTGAGATTTGAAAGTTCTACGAATCAGAGAATCTCGCATGTGATGGGAGAGAGTTCCAAAAAATGTGGGAGGGCTGGGGGGAGGGGAGGGGGGTGGCGAAAATTGAAAGGATTGCTCATCTATTTTATGCAAGGTCTTAGGTTTGACAAGGATTCATTGGTCATTGCTTGACCTCAAGCTTCTATTGGGGACATAGATGTTTAGAAGGTCTTTGATAAGGAGGGACTGTTAGTGCTGAAAGATTTGTAGACAACAGTACAAATCTTATAAGCATCTCTTTTCTCCACAGGAAGCCAATGTAACTCACGGGGAAGGAGAGTTACCAACGGGTATTTGTGCTTATTTCGTACAATGAATCTGGCTGCATTATTTTGAGCATCTGAAGTTTACACATTTTGTCTTTAGCTAAATTCGCCCATTCCAATTTGGATAAAACAAGGGAATTAATCAAAAGTTCTGCTATATGCTTTGGTATTAAATGGCATACTTTGCTTATTTTTTTCATTTTTATGTACATAGATTGTATGGTGTTGTTCACATAGCTTGTCATAGAAAGGTCTTTATCAATGATGATGCCAAGGTTTTTTGCTTGATTGGAAAATTCCATTGTGCTGTTTCGGAGAGTAATAGCTGATTTATTTTTCAGTTTAAGGATACTCAGCCTTCCACACATCATGATCTCAGTTTTATTATGGCTTAGTTTTAACTTGTTTTGATACATCTAAGATTTAATCTAGTGAAAACAGCTCGAAAGTCTTTGTATGAAGAATTGTAAATTTCCAAGGGGTACTGAATCATAAATTTACGTATCATCTGCATAAAAATGATAACCCAGATTGAATCTGGATATCATACAGTGAAAAGGACGGGGCACTCCAAAGTTTTGTAAAACTTGCTCTGACTGAACACCATTGACCATGACATTATTATTATTATTATTATTATTATTATTATTATTATTATTATTATTATTAATATCGATCCTGTAAATTTTATGTAAACCATTTAAGGGCAATTCCTTTTATGTAGAACATATTTTCTAGTCTTCTTAACAAAATGTCATGGTCAATGGTGTCAAGCAGCTGAAAGATCTAAAAGGCACAACACATTGATTTTGTTAGCATAGGCTTAAGATAACAAGTTGTTTAAAATTTTAAGAAGCGCCGTTTCAGTACTGTGTTGCTGTTTGTAGGCTGACTGGAAAGGTTGGTCCAAACTGTTGTTCTTAAGATGAGATTGATAATTGTGTAAGAACTAATTTCTCCAAAAGTTTTGACAAAAAAGGTAAATTTGATACAGGACAATAATTGCTTAAAACATTGTGGTCCAGTGATGGTTTCTTCAGTAGTGGTTTGATGAGGACACTTTTTAAAACATGATGGAACTTTGCAAGTAATAATGTATCGATGGAGCAGGCCAAAAGCTGTACTGGTAAGGGGTCAAGGTCACGGGATTTAAAGGGGGCTTTTGTGATCAACTCTTACGAAACTAGATGACACTGGGTTAAATTTGTCTAAAGGGGTATCACAGAATGTATCTGTATCTAAAGATGGTTCATTCTGATCTATTTCTGAACGAATGTTATGAATTTTGTCTTGAAAAAAGTTGACGAATTTGTTTGGCAAGTCTCTTTCGTTGGTTGTAGCTGGTAATGAAGTGCATCTTCCACATCCAAGTAAATCATTACAGATGCCAAATAATTGTTTGCAGGATTTGGAAGTTTCAAATTTGGATTAAAAAAGATAACAAAATACTTTAGCCCTTCTTCAGCCAACAACAATTGAAACAAAAATAATTCTTTGAAAATGGCTAAAGAATAATTTTAAGTGGGAAATGTTCCGTGTCAATTATTTTGTTCATTTTTTAGGCAATTATATTAATTTTTTTTTTCATACTTTTTATAGTCCACCACTTCTAACGACTAAGTTTCACTTTGACTCGGACAAGGGTTTGATTATCTTGTGTTATATCAGTCACCCCTCCCCTTCCACATGGCACACCGTCAACTTAATAACAAGCATATACTGCATTTATTTAATGATAACATTAATAATAATAATAATAATAATAATAATAATAATAATAATAATAATAATAATAATAATACTTTATTGCATCCCAAAAAGGAAATTTTTTGTACAGACGTGTTATAATTTACACATAAGATAAAAATACAATGGAAATAGGATGTATATATATAAAAAAGGAGCAGCTCTATAACCAGAGCTGCGCTTTATAATATGAATAATTATTCTTTATCTCTCTAATAACATATCATATAATGTCAAATAAGCCCTGGTCCCAGACATGGCAATAAAATGAAGTTACTCTGAAATAATTCTAGCTGAAGGAGATTTGGTTATACAAAAACAAATGGTCAAAATCTTATGTTGTGGAATGTATCATAATTATGGTCAAATTTATATTAAGAACTCGGCTGCACAAACACATTTTTTTCCCCTTTCAGCCAGAGAAGTCATAACTCCTACATCTATAGATTAAAATGATTCCTGACTTGTCATAAAGTCTTAAAACTAAGTCTTTTTCAAAGTCTTATGTGTAAAATTGTTATTAAGTTGGGGTCTTAATTGTCTTCAGATATAATGAAGTAAAAGTTTTCTGGTCAAAATGAAGAAAGTTGTTTGAGAGTGCACAGAAGAAAAAAATAGCTCTTGAATTGGACTTTTTGTTTGAATTAATATTTTTCCCTTATTTTATGACTTTTCCCCCTGGCATAGTATATAGGCATTTGCTAAATCTAATCAAGTCTGGCCCCCCAGGAAAACGCGACCGATGCGGCCGCATAATTTGCCACTTACCGCAATGCGGCCGCATAATTCACCTTTTACCGCATACTTATGCAGAATATGGTTTTTAGCGTGAATTTATGACCATGTATGAAGAAAAATGAAACCGAAAAAGTCCGACGATGTTCCCAAATACCTCACAGTGACTTCCCTTTAACTTTAAAGGGAGGCTATTCCAATTCCAAGTTCCAAGTGTACGATTTGATTTGTCTTCTTGAGATCTACCCTGCTAAGCTGCTCCTGTCTCCACCTTGGGATCAACTTGAGAGCCTCACAAAGCTGAAAACTGTACCCGAGGAGGAGATCAAGAGGTACACCCGGGAGCTTGGGCCCCTCGCGGTGAAGAACTCCATCACCTCTTCTGTTGACGCGCCACATTTTTGGCAGTCCATTTCTGATGAAGTGCCAGCTTTGGCTGCTTGTGCCAAGTGGTACATATACACCACGATCAACAGCACTGATGCTGAGCGCAGTTTTTCTGTTTACAATCTGATATTGTCAGACAGGCGCAGGAGTCTTAGCACAACGTCTCTGCGACATCTAGCTTGTTTGTGCTACAACAAAAAATTAAGTTTTGAATTTGCGTTGTAGTTCTTTAATTTTGAATTGGTTAAATGTAAATACAGTGGAACCTCCCGATTACGACACCTCCGAATAGCAACAACCTCCTGATAACGACATTGACCCGTGGTCCCGATTTTTTTTCTATTTAAGATCAGTAAAAATAACCTCCAAATAACGACGCACTTTTTGATAAAACCTCCGAATAACGACATCATTTTGGCGATTTTAGTAGATATCTGATACTAAAAATACCAAGTATGAGTACTCAAAGTTTATAAAAACGATTCCTGCTGCTTTTGAAACCAATGAGAACGCAGCTTTTTTTTTTTTGACGAATCTTGGCTGATATGCATTAATAAAAAGCAAGGTATAAATGTAAGTGTAAGCAAGTAAACACAAAATCTTGGAAAATGTGATATTATGCGGTGATAGTAGTAGTAGTAGTAGCAGCAGCAGCAGTAGTAGTAGTAGTAGTAGTAGTAGTAGTAGTAGTAGTAGTGTTTTTGTGGGAGGAGGGGGAAGAGGAGGATGAGGAATTTTATCTAACTCACAGCGTCCGAATTACCTGTTTTTGTTTGTTTTAAAGGGTTTTACAGCGCTTGTGACACATCTATGTCATGTCAGCGCCAGTAAAAAGGAAGAAAATTGGAGAGTAAAAAACATTCTAGATTTACAATTGAAATGACATAAGAAAAAGTAAGACAAAGGGAATGGTTTAAATAGGGAACAGATGTAGATTCTAGGAGCACGCTATCAGTGTACTCAGTTCAGATCACCTAAAAGTCTCATCCAGACAAATGCACAAGAACCCTCTAAGAGGAATACACTACAATGTTTTGTTTGTTTTGTCAATGTTAATAAAAACTGTTCCCGCGGGCCTTGCCACGCCCACTTTGTCCGCCATCTTGGAAACCTCTAAATAACGACACCTCCGGATAACGACATAAAAAGTCGGTCCCGTGGCATGTCGCTATCGGGAGGTTCCACTGTAAAGCAATGGAAAAATTTAGACAGCTATTTGTAATTTTCCCCTTGCATAATTTGCCTTCCCCCCCCCCCCCCCCCCCCCCCCCCCCCGCATAATTTGCAATTTCCCCCCCCCCGCATAATTTGGGATATTTTTTTGCATATTTCCGGGGGGGGGGGGGGGGGGCAGTCAAGTGAATGATCAACCCTCTTTCTCACTTCCCATCCTTTAGGGTATCTACTAGAATATGACTAAATGGAAATTTATCTTAATTGTCATCTAAAAGGCTCCATTCTTGCCAGGCGAGACAGATCTAGACCAGCTGACACGTATTTTCCAAGTTCTTGGCACCCCAACAGAGGCAGACTGGCCTGTAAGTATGGTTTAAGTGGATGAGGCTGAGGTTAAGATTTAAAAAAAAAAAGATTTCAAGGGATGCTGTGAGATGAAACAAAGATACCCCAGAGAACCTCAACCATAACTCTCTCTCTCATAGAGGTTATTTTGGAGTCCTTCAGAGACCTCAAGCCAGAGCTTATCCTATTTTTGTAGCATTAAATGGGCATTAGCAAGAGGCGAGTCTATTACAAAGTGCTTACTGTCAGGTGCGATTGGCCCAGGTATCCAGTCATTGCTGTGTGACCAGAAGGGATCATAAAATTTTTTGATTGCAGCTGAAATAGTTGCCGTTTTCTTTTTGCTTGAGAGGCAAATGCTTAACCTACTGAGCTACAAATATAGTTTTATGGTATTTTTTTCTTTTTTTTAAAAGGGGTTTCATGATATGATTATTTTTTTTCAGGATCCAATTCAAAACCTTTCTTCCCCACAGAGAGACGTAGGATATGTCCGGTTGAAGCAAATTTCAAAGTCAAATGTAGCTTAAATGTTTTCAGATAAACCAGATTTGTTATTTTCATTAAAATAGAAGGAATTTCACAGAAAATTGATTGGATGTTGATAAGTGTATGCTTTACTGCATTAACGGGGGGGAATGCCTTTTAACAAAGTTGAACTCAACAAACACTAAATCAGTAAACAAATTATTTTTTTAATTTCACTATTTTGTTTTGTATTTTTTATCTAGGACATGAAGTCTCTTCCAGACTACATCAGCTTTAAGGAGTTCCCCAAGCATCCAATGAAGGAGATTTTCACAGCTGCTGGGGATGACTTGTTAGAGGTTCTCGACTCCTGCCTTGCTATCAATCCAAACAAAAGATGTTCTGCTTCCCAGGTATGCTGAGAGGTGATGTGCAGACCTGCCAACTCTTCCAATTTTTTGGAAAATTCTGGATATTTATTCTCATTTCCACTCTCCCTAATTTCCAGCTATTTTCTCTGATTTTGTGGGTTTTTTAAATTTCAGAAATAAATCATTGTCACCACCGTCATCGGTATATCATCTTCATTTAAAGCCCCAATTTGTCCAAATATATTCCTGATTGTTGTCTCTGAAAAGTTGAGTTTTAACAATGGGATTGTATTACCTTTTCCCCACTTAATTTCACAATCAAACTGTCATGTTTGCTAAGGTCGATGTAATAATGTCTTTACAACTGTTTTCCTTTGATTAATAATAGTAACTCATATAGATATTACAATAAGAATGAATAGTGAAGTGACTAACCATAGGTTGTCCATGTCTACTTTCTTTTTACTTGAGTGAATTATGAAAGAATACTGTGTTACCCTGTCATTTAAAAAAAAGTGATTTTCAGGGAAACAACCCCCTCCCTCCTCCTCTTCCCCCCCCCCCCCCTCCCTCCCTTGCAGAGGTCGATGTAATTAGGTTTTTACCACTGCTTTCCTTTGATTAATGATATTAAATCATAAATTACAAAAAGAATGAATAGTGAAGTGACTAAGCATCGGTTGTCCATATCTACTGGTTTTTTTTTTTACTTGAGTGAATTATGAATGAATACTGTATTACCCCCTGTCCACCCGGCAGTGAATAGGTAGCTGAGTCTGTTAGATTTGGTGGAAAGTACTTTGCGATAGACTAGTGTCCTATCCAAAGGATAGCAAGCAATTGCTATTGTCTGATTCACACTATAGATACAGGGATAAACTCCAGCTCCATGGGCCCAATGGCTCTGAAAGACTACTGTGTTACCCTGTCAATTTTTCAAGTCATTTTCAGGGAAACAACCCCCTCTCTACCTCCCTCCCCCGGCTCCAAGGAAACAAAAAACAACAGAAATACAAACTTTTTTCTCCAAAAGTAGTCATTGTATTTAATTTTAAAAAACTATATATTACTATTACAAATGATTGGAAAAAACAGAATCTAGTAATCTTTCGAATTTCCACCAAGTAATTTAATAATGTGAACAGCAGCATTGTTATTGGTAACTGATTTTATTACTTCAATGTGTAGTGCAATGAAAGGCATTTTTAATTAGCAGTTTATGAGGATATTATTGATTTTATTGTCATATTATTTCTTTCAGTGTCTCCAGTTACCGTACTTCAGCAACCGTCCTCCTCCCACTCCTAGTGAACAACTTCCATTCCCCAAAAGTAACAAGATAGTGGACAAAGAAAGGGAGACAAAAAGACAGGCTTTGAAGCGAAAACAAAATGGAGATGCTGGTAAGTGCTTTTTGAAAAGTCAAGTGTTGCTGATTTAAATGGTGAGTTAATATGAGGCAATCTTTTGGCAGAATGGAAGAAGATTCTATTCTTTGACAAATAAAATGGAATGCCATTTGTCTGTGACTGAATAATTAAAAATTTTGTGATCCCCAATGAAGTTAAAAGATTTTTAAACATTCTTCTCTTTAACCTACAATGTTCTGGTGTTTTTTTTGTGTGCTTTTTTTTCTGCTGTCTATAGCTATTTAACCTAAATCTGACGTACTCAATATGTTTTGTAAAGTAATAATATTAATAATTCTATTGACATGTATTAATTTATTTTCAAATCTTGGATATCTTTTCTTTTTCAGGTGGTTTGAAAAAGCGATTGATATTTTGAATGAGGCCTTTGATGCAGATATGACTTGGATTTTAAAACTAGTCCGTCCAATTCATCACAACAAAAACCAAGCTGTTCCAGATACAATGGCAGCAGTTTTGTCAATTGTAACCTCCAGAAATATTTTGCTAATTCCATTATATTTCTTTTTATCTTCTGTTGAACTGCAAACTTGCTTTGATTATTGTAAATCAAAGTGAGCCTTGAGGTACTTCTTCCAAGATGAACTACTCAGTTTTTGACTTTGAACCAAGTATTTTTCAAGAAGTAATATGGAATTAACGATACTTAAGAAGAGGACTTAATCATTCCAGGGTGCTGATGCTTATACATTGCAACCCACCTATAACAACATCGTTTGTAACAACATTCGTAATGCTCGTAATGATATAATGTCAAAGTCCCATCTTTTTTCCCTATATGTTACAGTGAATGAGATAATCAGTTGGATGGTGAAAAGGTTTGAACTGAGATATTGCCAAGTTTAGTTAGAAGGTAATTTTTTTTATCAAAAATGAGTACTTGACATAAATGATTAAATCAACCCTTTTTGTACATCTTCGGGAAATATCAAAGCTTAATTTCACTTCTAAATATTTTTTACAGCTAGTCCAGTTGAAAAAGTATGAAATTTGAGAAAAGTTGCAGGATACCTTTCCCATACATCTGACACTTACTTCATGAAACATCACCCGATTTACTTCCAGTAGAGATTTAAATGCTCAGGTGCATATTCTTTCGAAAAATGCAAAATTTTTACCTGCCAACTGATTTTGTGATACACTGACATATATATTATTATTTAATGAATTGTCTTATATAACATCATAAACCCTTACAAATCTTGCATATAGAGACTTAAGATAAGACAGATTTCAAAATTTGATTTTAAAAAATGGAGGCATCCACTGAAAAAACTTGCTTGCTGATCAATGAAATCAATGCTTTTAGGTGCTTACAACCAATGACTGTTTGCTACTGACCAATTAGAGTGTTGCATCTGATGGCCAGTCAGTGAGCAAATAAGTTTTAATAGCCATCCAATGAAAATACTTGCTTACCAACTAATAAAATCAATACATTTTAGGTGATCACATCATCTCCACCAATTTTCTGGGTTATTTTGCAGAATTCTGAGATATAAAATATACGTTACATGATATTCCAGGATATGCAAAATGGAAATTTTTTCTGCTCAGATCCTTCAAATTCAGATGTAAGCAGTTGATATCAGAGAGATATCTATGCAGCATGGAAATCTCGAACAATTTGGGATTGGGCCTATTTGTTAGAGATTTTCAAGATTTTTGTGTTATTTTATAAACAATGTTAAGAATGTGAGGTAAATGTATTACCCCCCCCCCCCCCCCCCCCCCCTTATTAATCTCGAAATCTGCACTGGTGAACAGTTATTGATAGTTGATTTGGTGTATCTAGTTTCATTCAATAACCATTATAAGATGACAAAGCTGTGACAAAAGATGTGTTGATTACACACTCAGCACACAACGTCATTACCTGTACCCAATCACTATTACTCTTCACTTATCTCTCTCATGCATGCCTCTCCTGTCATCCCAGCTTCCCCTACTCTAATCGTTTGTTTGATTTGATGTAACAGGAACAGCCTCAAACCATCACTTCCTCACTGGTCTCCTAGTGGTACTTGGAAGAAGGGTCATGTGCTAGTCAAACATGCTTCACGCACCCCCTACACACATACGTTTGCATGCGTAACACTTAACTCCAGAGGGAGAACGATGCCATCTTTCATTTCCATTCAATACAAAATAAAGGCAAAAGAATGTTATCCTCAAATGAGCAAGTGAATGTCCAGTTTGTACAAGATTTCTGTGTAGCTTTTGAAAGTGGTGGAGATATTTGTGTTACCAATACTATGAAAATGAGGGAAATTAGACAAGTTTGAAATTTCCGTGGATCCCAATCTTCAGGGGTGGGAATCCAACCTCATTTTCAGGAGCAGAGATCTTTTACAATGGCACCCATGGTTGACAGCCAATGACACTTTTGCCTTATTGGTTGATTTAGAGTTAAGTCCGTCTGTAATGAGCATTAATTAGGTTGTCATTTATCTAATCATTTCAAAAACTCCCAACCTCTGTAACAGCCTTTTTAAGAGCTGGCAAGAACTCGCGATTGACTGCCTATCGTTGCTTCTCATTGCCTTGCACTTTTACCTTAACTTTTTCTTTATGTATTTATCATACATACAGACATTCAGTCATAATGATATTGATGTTGTTATTAGCGAGTTTACACTGTATATCTTTTAGATAAAGAATGTTCTTGTATAATCTAAAGCCAAATATATCATTTTGACAAAGAAAAGAGTGCCATTTGGCCTTACTATTTTGGATATGCTTGATCTCGACACTCAACTTGTGACCTGTACGGTCAAAGGCTCGACCAACTGTTGCTGTCGCAAAGTCTATGGAAAAGACTTTTTACTCATATTTTCTCACAACTCTCAGTTGTAAATTATATCCCTGGTGGATTACAATGTAGTCTCTTTCAAAAAGTAATTATAATAATGTGACTCAAACCTTTAGACCTACAGATCACAAGTCCACAATAACAGGCAAGATAAAGTCAGAATGTTGTAGCGTAACAATATTTTTGCTTGCATTATCATTATTGTGTTGGGGTTTTTTTAAATCAAAAAATAAAAACAAAACAAAGGAAAATGGTCCCTTTGGACAATATGATGTCTTACTTTCACTTGTTGCATTTACAATACAATATTTTGTAAATAAGATAATGTTTATGTCTGTTTGTCAATAAACAGCAATTCTTTATTTTTCAGTCTTTCAATTTATTCTTCTTCTCTCATATTTGAATGGAAAACAAAAGTATAAAATGATTTAGAACTACTCAAGTCACCTCGAATTAGAATCCATCGAAGTGACTTTTACAATGAAATCCACAATAAGTCAACACTCTTATAGGCAACAGGCAACTCTTCCTTACTTGAAGTCAACACCTCTTATTGGTCTTGGTGGGGTTCCTGGCCTCCTTTCTACTTTCCCTATTTCTGTTTTGAACTCGTTTTTTTGTCTTTGTCTTGGAATGGGATTACTTTTTTTGTCCTAACCGTGGCCAGAGTCCTTGGCTGGAAGGGAAACAGTCAAATGTATAGTTATAGTTTGGGAGATGGTATATTTTTTCCTTTGAAATTATTTCTCTGTTATGCATTGTTATATTTGTTATTTTTAATGTATAATGTAAACATTTGAGTGTGTTCTTCTTTGTGGGATTATGTGCTAGTGCTAGTGGCTTGGTGAGACTTTGAGGTCTGGGTGGGGTTCCTGACCTCCCATAGTGGGCAGGGAGGTACATACTGCGTCTTCTATCCCCCGTTCTCTGTTTTCCAACATGCTTTCTGTCTTTGTCTTGGAATGAGATGACTTGGTTTTGTCCTGGCCTGGTCGGATACCCTGACTGAGAGGGAAACAGTCAAATGTATAGTTAGTTTTGGGAGATGATATTTTTTTCCCTTGTAATCATCTCTCTGTTTTGCATTGAATTGTTTTCTTTATGTTATATACGATTTGTAAAACATTTGAGTGTATACCTCTTAGTGGGGACCTGTGCTCGTGTCTGGATGAGACTTTTAGTGATCTCAAACTAAGTACTTTGATAGTGTACTCTTGGAATCTCCATCTGTTTCTTATTTGAACGAATTCCCCTTTGTCTTACCTTTTCTTGGTTGCTTTAATTGTAATTCTAGAACTTTTTACTATCCCATTTTCTTCCTTTTTACTGGCGCTGATATGACCTTAATGTGTTGCAAGTGCCGTAAATCCCTTAAAAACAAAAAAACAAAACAGACTTTGAGGTGATCTCAAACTAAGTACACCGATAGTATGCTCTTAGTCTTAGAATCTACATATGTTTCTGTTTGAACCAATTCCTTATTGTTACTGTTCTTGCGTGCTTTTAATTGTAAATCTAGAATTTTTTTGCTATCCCATTTTCTTCATTTTTACTGACGCTGATATGGCCTAATTGAATGTGTTGCAAGCGATGGTATGGCTGGGCGGAGAAATTAATTTACCTTTTTTTTTTTCAATTTTTAGGGGTTTTATGGCACTTGCAACACTGATGTCATTTAAACGTCAATAAAAAGGAAAATGATAGGGGTAAGTATAAGATCTGAAGTTAAAAGCACCAAAGAAAAAGTAAGACAAAAGACTCCACCAACAATCCATCAATGTGCCTATTTTGACAATACCTAAAAAAATTTAAAAAATACCTATACATTCAACTGTCTCCATCTCAGCTAATTGTTTTGTTATTTAGGGTTTTACGGCGCTTGCAACACATTTGGGTCATATCAACGCCAGTAAAAAGGAGGAAAATTGGATAGCAAAAACATTCTAGATGTACAAGTATAAGGGCTTGAGGAAAAAATAAGACGAAGGGGAATGGCTCAAATAGGGAACAGATGAAGATTACAAGAGCACAATATCAGTGTACACTTTGTTTTTAAGGGTTTTACGGCGCTGCAACACATTTAGGTCATATCAGCGCCTGTAAAAAGGAAGAAAATGGGATAGTCAAAAGTTCTAGTATTACAATTAAAGCACCCAAGAAAAATTAAGATAAAAGGGAATTAATTCAAATAAGGAACAGGTGTAGATTCCAAAAGCACACCATCAGTGTACTTAGAAGTTACCTAAATGTCTCATTATGTTACAAGCCCAGGTCCCCACTAAGACTAAGAGGAACACTCAATTTTTTACAAATATATAGGATCAAAACAAAACATAATACAGTGCATAACAGAGAGATTTTGATTTACAAGACAAAAAATATCGTGTCCCAACTCTACTATCGATACATTTGACTGTTTCCTTCCCAGCCAGGACAAAACCAAGTAATCCCATTCCATGACAAAGACAGAAAGCTTGTTGGAAAACAGATATAGGGGGATAGAAGATATGGTATCTGGCCAGGACAAAACCAAATAATCTCATTCCAATATTTGTTTTATGTTTTTAAGGGTTTTAGGGCGCTTGCAATACTTTAAGGTCATATCAGCGCCAGTAAAAAGGAAGAAAATGGGATAGTAAAAAGTTATAGAATTACAATTAAAGCACCCACGAAAAGGTAAGACAAAGGGGAATTGGTTTAAATAGGAAACATGTAGATTCCAAGAGCACACTATCAAAGTTTGAGATCACATTAAAGTCTCATCCAGACACAAGCACAGGTCCCCACTAAGAGGAATACACTCAAATGTTTTACAAATCATATATAATATAAAGAAACATAATGCAGTACATAACAAAGAGATGATTTTCTTGGAAAAAAATATCATCTCCCAAAACTCGAACTAAACATTTGACTGTTTCCCTCCCAGCCAGGGTTTCCGGCCAGGGCCTGGACAAAACCAAGTAATCTCATTCCAAGACAACGATAGAAAGCATGTTGGAAAACAGATATAGGTGCGTAGAAGACACAATTAGTACCTCCCTGCCCACTATGGGAGGTAAGGAACCCCACCCAGACAGATCTAAGTAATCTTATTCCAAGACAAAGAAATCAATTGGAAAAACAGATTCAGGAGGACACAGGAAGTACATCCCTACCCATTATTGGAGGTCGGGAACCCCACCCAGACCATCTCAGCTAAGAATCCCTGCCAGGAAAAGGGAAAAGAAAAACCAAGCAACATCAATCTAGAACAAAGGCAAGAACAACGTGGAAAGGGAAAACAGAAGATAGATCAATATTGACCTCTCCACCTTTCTCGGAAGGTCAGGAGACCCCACCCATTAAGTGACATTTCAAAGCACTCTCTTACTCCTGTATTTTAAGGTTTACAGGAATAATACAATATACATTTTTGGATAACTAAGATGCATATTATATACATGCACGTCCAAAAGTATAAATGGAACAAAATAATTTATCAGTAAAAGCACAAACAGAACCGTTATTTCAAAGTTTTTAATAAAATTTGCGTGGCAATTATTTTTTAAAAAGAGACAGAGAAACTAAAAAGCCCGGTACTAAAAGTACCTAAGTCACATTTTCATGATATTTCAGCTAATCAGTGATATATACCTTATATGTACATTACTTCACTCGCCAATTATTTTCATGACAAATATAATCTACGTCCTCTGTCTCAATTGTACAATTTCATTTTTTGTATAATCTCTATCGCCGAATCCGAGTTGTAACCTCCATTGTGACTTAATTACTTTTAGTACTTGGCTCTTCAATTTAGAAAGATCCATGACTAAAATAAATTTAATAAAATACACTGTAACAGATTGCTGCCAACTCAAGTGAAAAAGTACATGACGATAAAAAAAGAAAAAGTGATAAAATCAATATAAAATAATATGTTTAGCTTAATGTATACAAAATTTGAATCTGACTTATATCATTTATTCCACGGCCCTCTCCCCTTTCACCTTATACAGTAAATACTCATCCTGATACACATGGTTGATCAACACAAGAGACCTCTTATAAAATAAAAACTTGTTAAAATTAAAAAACACAGGAGACTGAACAAAAAAAACACTATTGTTTATAAATAGTTAAGTAATTTTGAGCTAAAAGGATCAGTAATACCAACTTATCATGTGCATATGTGGTTATAATAGGAGCATAGTTGCAACAAAAAGAAATGTCCACATGAGATTTTTTAAGAAAATATACGCCTTTGTAAATCATGGTTTAGGCCTGAGTAAAACTAAAGTACCCAGAGTTGGAAGCCAACCATCTGAAATACCGGTACGATTCTCTTCAACAGCATTAAACCAAATGAATTAACTTTTTAAAACTACTTAACACAGAGACGCCCAACTTTAAATTTGGCTCACAGGAATTTCCGACACCACTCGGAGGAATTTCAATGCAGAAAGAGGAATTTCTGCAAACAAGTATGGTATTTGGCATTGTGTTTACATATTGTATAGTTCTAAATAGATAACTGATTAGAACTATATTATGTAAACACAATGCCAAATAAAATCCCAAAGTTATTTCAAATGTAAAGCTCCAAAACCTAATGGTAGTGATTGAAGAACTGGTGGTAGAGAGGGTGATGTGGTGTTGGTGGTTGTAGTAGTAGTGGAAGTGATAATGATGTGGTGGTGGTGGTTGTAATTATAGTAGTAGTGGTAGTGATGATGATATGGTGGTTGTGGTTGTAATTGTAGTAGTAGTGGTAGTAATGGTTGTAGTAGTAGTGTTAGTGATAATGATTTGGTGTTTGTTTTTAAGGGTTTTACGGCGCTTGCAACACATTAAGGTCATATCAGCGCCAGTAAAAAGGAAGAAATGGGATAGTAAAAAGTTCTAGAATTACAATTAAAGCACAAAAGAAACGGTGAGACAAAGAGGAATTGGTTCAAATAGGGAACAGATGTAGATTCCAAGAGCACACCGTCAAAGTACTTAGTTTGAGATCACCTCAAAGTCTCATCCAGACACAAACACAGGTCCCAACTAAGAGGAATACACTCAAATGTTTACAAATCATATAATATAATATGTAAACTAAACATAATACAATGCATAACAGAGAGATGATTTACAAGGAAAAAAATATCATCTCCCAAGACTATAACTATACATTCGACTGTTACCCTCCCAGCCAAGGAACTCCGGCAAGGGTCAGGACAAAACCAAGTAATCTCATTCCAAGACAATGACAGGAAACAATTGGAAAACGGGTATGGGGGGATAGAAGACACAGCATGTACCTCCCTGCCCACTATGGGAGGTCAGGATCCCCACCCAGAATGATTTGGTGTTGGTGGTTGTAGTAGTAGTGGTAGTGATGATGTGGTGGTGGTGGTTGTGGTAGTAGAGGTAGTGATGATGTGGTGGTGGTGGTTGAGGTAGTAGAGGTAGTGATGATGATGGGGTATTGGTGGTTGCTGTAGTAGTGGTAGTGGTGATAGTGATGATGATGTGGTGGAAGTGGTTGTAATAGTAGTGGTAATGATGGTTGTAGTAGTACTGTCATCTGCATTGTTTGCCAAATTGGGACCTAAAATTTGCCAAAAAAACCCCCAAAATTTGCCAAAAAGACAAAAATTTGCCGAGGAGAACTAAGCGTTTCAGTAAAAATCAACACGCTATACAGAAAAATATATATATAAAAGACAATTTATTACATTTAAGGAGGCTACATTTATTAATTTACACAATGTAAAGTGATTTATGGGCCCAAACTTTCTGACAATCACACACACACAAACGTTCACTTTTAGTCAGACTCATCAAAGGCCTAGTTTTCTTTTACTACTCAAAAAAAGAGGCATCGATAAACTTTTTTCCCCAAAATTTGCCACGCAATTTGCCAATTTTCCAAAATTTGCCACGATTTGCCAATTTGGGGAAATTTGCCAAAATTTGCGGATCGCCCTGATATTTGCGACCGCAAAAAATGCAGATGACAGGTAGTAGTGATAGTGATGATGATGATCCTTGGAACAATTTGACCTCATGGGAATTTGACGGAGGTTGCCTGTAACCCGGAATTTTTTGCTCAGACCAGATTTTTTTCCAGTGAAACCGGAGTTTTGGCATCACTGCTTAAACCATTATTTTTCGAGTCCAAAATCAGCTAGGAATAAACAAAATTACTGTATTATCCATAGGAGACGCACTTAGCGTTTTAAAAAAATATTGCCTTAAAAAACTTAACTCAAAAGGGTAGGATTATTTGTTACAGACGCATAGAAGAAATGATCTCTCTGAAGTGAAGCGAGATGATCTTGTTCCTCTGTCCCCTCCATCTTTTGTTCTTGTTAAAAACAAAAGGAAATGAGCACTGCATAATTGGCATCTATGGTGTGCACTAACTAAATGGAACAAGGTGATGCACCAACATTTCATTGACATACATTTCATACTCTACTATGAATATATCAACAGATGACACTAATGCAGTGTCACCAGATAAGTCGTGTTACAGTTAATGCTTATAGGGTTGAGTTCAAGAAGGGGGGAGGGGGATGCGCTTATTAGGGATAATACTAAAACAAACAAAAACAAAAATAATTAATTTAAATGCATAATTGATTATAAAGGTTTTGCATGCTTGCATCACATTTAGGTCATTTTAGCACTAGTAAAAAGGAAGAAAATGGGATTGTCAAAATATTCTAGATTTACAATAAAAAGCATAAAAGAAAATGTACGAAAGGGGAATGGTTAAAATAGAGAACAGATGTAGATTCAGAGAGAACATTATCAATGTACTTTGTTTTGATTTTAAGGGTTTTACGGCGCTTGCAACACATTTAGGTTATATCAGCGCCAGTAAAAAAGAAGAAAATGGGAAAGTAAAAAGTTCTAGAATTACAATTAAAGCATCCAAGAAAAAGTAAGACAAAGGGGAACTGGGAACAAATAGGGGTCAGATGTAGATTCCAAGAGCATACCATCAATGTACCTAGTTTGAAATCACCAATAAGTCTCATCTGGACACAAGCACGGTCCCCACTAAGTGGAATACGCTCAAATGCTTACATTATAAATTCAAAATAACAAATATAATAATTCATGACAGAGAGATGATTTACAAGGAAAAAAATATCATCTCCCAAAACAATAACTATGCATTTGACTGTTTCCCTCCCAGCCAGGGCCAGGACAAAAACCAAGTAACCTCATTCCAAGACAAAGACAGACAGCAAGCTGGAAAACATATAGGGGAATAGAATACACAGCAAGTGCCTCCCTGCAAACTACAGAAGGAGAAAAGACCCCCCCCCCCCCCCCCAAAAAAAAAAAAAACAAAAAAAAAAACAACAAAAAAAAACAAGGTGAAATCCGTATGGACATGATCGTGGTCTTCTGACCTCCCATAATGGACAGAGAGGTCACTTGCTGTGTCTTCTATCCCACATACAGTGATGTCAACTTAAGATAAACTGTGTTAAGATAAACTCTTGAGGTTGGGAATGAGACAGTCAAAAACATAGCATCTTTATTTGAGAGATGATTCGTTTCCCCCATGTAAATCACCTTTCTGTCATGTATTATTAGAGCTATTAGTTTTGAATAATTTGTAGTTTGTAAACATTTGAGTGTATCTTTTATAGAAGGTAATGCTAAACATGGCAGATCTATGTGGATCAAACTTCTGTTCCCTTTGTGAACTGGTTCCCTTCGTCTTGCTTATTCTTTGGTGCTTTTAACTTCAAAAATAATATTATAGTACTATATCTACAACTATTTCTCTTCCTTGTTACTGGGGCTGAAATGAAGTAATACCATTAATGTTGAAAACACTGTGAAAGAAATCAAGTCAATGGCAATTATAGTGTTGCTTCAAGTCAACACCAACATCATTTGAAACTGTTGATTGTGTGGACGCAAAAGGCATGGCATAAACATGCTTAAATCTATTCACCAATAAAACAATAATCAAGAATATCAATATTGCATCAATAAAGGTAACATTTAAAATAGTTTCAATCAAGAATAAAAATTTATCTTTGGCTAAAAGGAATTTCTACAACAGAGAATATACAGCAAAAACAACAAAGAGCATATCAGATCTGTCAGACTTGACTTAAAAATTTTGAATCTGGGAGTCAAAAGCTTACATATTCAACATACCTGTCTTCCTCAATTAAAATAATATATAGTAGGGAAAGTGCCAAACATTTTTTTCATATACTCAGCACAGGGCCTATTTTTAAAATTTCAATTTATAAATTCTGTATTAGTATTACATAAGACTGTTTGTCAAGATTATATATATATATATAAAATTATTATAAAATTATTAGTACAATCATTATTATAAAATAAGTATAAAATAGAAAATGAACCCATATCTCCAATAGAATGAAGAATGAAAGATGTTATTACATGCTTGTAAAACTTATGCTCAGTTTGAGACCCAAACCATAAAAAAGCAAATTTAGAAAATTGAAAAAGTACATAAATATTTTTCATGCAGATTTATTACAAACAAATGACTACACGTTAATGGGGGGTTTTAAGAAATGATACATGGTTTTTATACGACGAAATACGAGCAAGGGTTAAAATGACAACTTTAGATATATGAGATCAAGGCGAAGTGATGCTAAATAAAAATTATTTTTTTATTTACTCTATTATTCTCATTTGAACAGAATTTACAGATTTGAACTATAAGTTAAGATTACAGTCCACAATAGCTCATCCATTTCAGATTATGAACGAAGAGAGGATAATTATTGATTTTTTTTTTTACAAGATAACAATGCAATAAAATATGATTCAATGGTAAAAAGTTAGCAAAACCTATGCTGTGCCAATTATTGTGCTTGATATGTAACTGATATTTACATTGTTATAAGCAATGGGGAAGATTTTAATCAAATAAACATACAAATATTGCATTTATACAATAATAACCAAATTACTGAATCTATTTTATAAAAGAAAATCATATCACATAAGTTTTCGAACTTGACCAAAGATTTAAAAGATTACCATGAAATATGTATCTAAAATCTAAGGCAGAAAAGAATAACAAGAGGTAATGTTTACACTGATATACAGCCAGAACAATCATATCAACATCACTACAACATTAGCACCATGTCTATTATTGGAACAACTAAAAAATGAAGAGAAATTCGAACTTTAAAAAAAAACAAACGTCAATTAGGATTATTTGGGGGCCTTAAAAGGCTGATTTTGAAGGCAATGCTTGTACAAAGTCCTCGGATATTATCTTTGTCGATGGCCTCATAGAACATCATTGCTTGAAAATCTCACATTTTCACCGTCATTTGTCCTCATCACTAGATATTATCACCCGAGGCAAATCAGTTGTTGTCCTATATAGATGTTTAAAATGTCAATAATATAAGCATCTCTTGGTCAAACCTGCATCTATATCGTGTTACACTTTAGAAGAAAAAACAAACCAAAAAACAGAAAAACAACCCAGTATTCTGGTGCAATGTTGATATTGATATTGATATATCTCTGCTGTTCTGTATAAACAATATTCCTCCATCTTCTGTTTTGTCTTGGGCAGAATAGAGTCTGTAGCAGTTACTGAAAATAGCAACCAGATCACAGTTGACAAAATCCACTGGGAGAATCTATCAGTTTCCATCTTCCTATGTGATGAATGTGGCCCTGAAAAGCAGACAGAGATCATGCATAAAGGAAAAGGAAAAGAAAACTAAAAATCCATTAAACAGATGATGACCAGAACAAAAAACACAATTTTAAAAATTATAAAAATTTAAGGATAAGACTTTCTTTCTTTTATTTCATAAGGTTAAAAAAAATATCAAAAGATACACTCTTAAGCAACAATTTCTGTCAACAAATATAAATAGCAGATGTTAAAAAAAATAGTGAGAAAATTATTTAGCAGCTTTTCAATAGCTAAACCAAGCTATTTTCATTGTCTTTTTTAACTCTCTTATTTTAATGCTCTGAAGAATGTACACTTAATAACATAATTATAATGAATTTGAGATAAACTTTTATCATGCAGTTCACATAATTTTACAAGTAAAATGGATATATAAGATGGACTGAAAGATTAATAAACTACAATTGAATATGCAATGATAAGGCAGGTCACCCATACCAGAGTTATAAAACTGATATAACAATGGTTGTAATCCATTAGATATATGTAGTTATAGTTGCAGTCCTATCGCATGCTGAGGTGAGAGCAGTTTTATTTACAATCCTGTTTCTTTTCAGTGTGATCTTATGAATTGGGAATGGATTTGAAGACATATAATAATTATCCAACATTTGTATAGCATTTACCCTGAAAGGATAGTTTGGGCAGAATATGTAAAGTGGTAGGACAGCAACTATACAGCACAAAAATCACTATTTTTTAAAATAAGCAAAATTTTACTCACTGATTTTCCAGCTAAACATTCTGTACAGCCTTGTGATTTCACAAGAGATTTTTGAATTGATGATGATTCTGTAACAAGAGATGGTTCAATGGCGTTAGGTTGTCTAATTGTGGCATTGGAATGACAGGTAGAAATCAAAGAATTCATTGATTTGGTATTGGCATCGATGTTAGTTCTTGCATCCTCCATAAACATATCATCTTTAGTTGAAAATGTCAATGGATTGGTGTCATTTTGACCCACAGAGAGATGATAGCCATCTCCATGAGATAACAGGCCAGGGTTTATATTAATGTTGTCAATCTGTAAATAAAGAAATCAAATAAACTTTTTAGTACATTATTTTAATTTCAACATGATAGAAACCTGTCAATTGAAGTTTTGGTGACTAAAAATCCAAACCACATCAAATACACTGCAGTCTGCTTAAGATAAACTCCTGGGGCTCCAGTAAAAAGGTTTATCTTATCCAAAACTCAAGGTGAACAATCCTTCAGTGGCACAAACATGTGTTTACTCTATCTGTTACCCCCCCCCCCCCCCACCCTTTAATAAATACCCAGAAAGACTATATCTTCCTGTTCACTATTTTTCTTGGTAAAATTAAGTGTGACTTTTTTTCCCATTATTATTTGACGTTATTCATCTTTCACAATGTAACAGGCATACAATGATCTAAACACTCAGAAAGGCAAAGTGAAAATGAAAGAAAAAAATAAATTAAAAAAAAATTGAGTAGAGACGTTATCATTGCTAGTCCCCTAGTCTAGGTCAATTGTGCGACGAGTGCCAGTCTTGATTGATGAGCTCTTAAAACTAGCTTTGTGAGGGTTAAACGGAGATTTCAGTGAATCTTTGCACAACCGCACAATACACACTCGAATAATATAGCCCATGTTGATTCTTAATTGTGGCAAGTGAATGTATTGTGTGATGAGGAGATTAAAGGATGGGAGGAGGTGAGGAATGAGGGGAGAGAGGGGGAGAGGTGATTGAAAGATAGACTTTCATTATACTCCCTGTCTTTCCCAGTTGTACAAATCCAGATTGATGAGTTTATCTTATCCAGATTAACTCAACAATGGAGTTTATCTTAAACGTTTTAAATAAGTAATGATTTGGGACCAGCTTCAAAGTTTATCTTAATACAGCTTATCTTAAGAGGACTCCAGTGTAATAATAATAATAACATTAATGATGAATGAATATGGCTGCACTGTCTCTATGAACGCTTGCCGTGACAATGTGTGTGTTACTTTGAGTGTGTCAGTCTGTTCGTGGTACCTAGTTAGTACTTCATTTCCATAAAATATGTCAAGTGCAAGTGCTCTTAGCTTTTGAAGGCCATCATGTGTGTGAAGGTGCAGAGGCAATTGGATGTTTCTTTGTGTCGTTGAAATCAGTTCTTCAATTGTTGTTTCTAAATATATTTGATATTTTTTTAGATCTAGATTCAATGTTGTTGGAAGTGAAGTTGGTGTACGCCCTTTGTATTTGGCTCCTTATTTGAAGTAATTATCCATCAGGGTTTGTGCTGGAATATTTTCATCTCATCAGAGCACATCCCATGTTTCCATCTTTGCTGCTTTATTCGCTTACTGACTGGTTGTACTCTGCATCTGCATATACATCCGCATTACTGATTTTGTCTGGCCAATGTACCCCAATAACTCATCTCAACTGTTTGCGATGAAGGGAGTCCAAGGTGTCCAAATTCTTTTTTGTAAGACCACACGTATCACAGTTGTACATAAGGATTGGCAGCACTAGCGCTTTGTAAAGGCGTATTCTTTTATTTTCATTAATGATGTTGGTCCTGTTCCAAACGTTGTGTAGTTCTCTGAATGCAGTTTCAGTTTGAGCTAGCATTTTTCTCAGTTTCATGTCTTCATTCTCATTAATCAAGTTTCCGAGTTTTCTTACACTTTTCCATTCCATTTGTTTCTTGTTAACCACTGTAATTTCTGTTTTGGATTCATTGACCTTTAGATTCCAATGTCGCAGAGTATTTGATATTATTAATATGTGCTGCTTCGCCAGGTCTGCTGTATCAAATATGATATCAACATTGTCAGCGTAGATCAGTTCATGAGTAAGGGTTTGAGGAATCGGGAGTTTTTGTCTTAATGCTTTTGGTGCTGCTTCAAAATATACGGTAAAAGGATTGGGCTGTCTCTTTGGGGAGATCCCAGTAATGTTAATAGTGATACTGTTTCTGCACCAGTTGTAAACATAAGTGTTGTTTGCCAGCAGTGATCTTATTAGTCGGATATGATCTTTTTTGAAAAATGAGTTTAGTAGCTTCAAAAGCTTTGTTCTGCAGATTGTATCAGAGCTCATATCAATGCCCAAATAGTGAACTCTTCTTTGTATTTTTCAGTACTGGCTTTCAACCACCCATGAGCCCATAATGTCACTGGTACTCCTATTCTCCTTTCTTTTCTGAATCCGCTCTGTGTCGGTGACAGATATTGCTCCACCTTTGATCTTCTTCTGTTGAGTGTTATTGCGCTGAGGAGTTTTCTAAGTGTTGAGAGAAGAACAATTGATCATAGGTTTTCTTATGGTCCTTTTTTTTTTGTTTGGTTTATTCAACAGACTTAGTTTACTGGAGCTGAGATCAAGATGTGTTTTATGTTCGAAATCCATTAAATATATTAGCAATGGCCACTAGTTATGGTTCAGTTATACATTTTAGCTCCTCTGCTTTGATGGTGTCAATTTCTGGGGCCTGATGATTCTTAAGTTGGTAAATAGCTGCACTAACACCAAAGTCGGTTATTGGTTCTTCCAGTCTTGATTCTGGGTATTCAAATGGTTCTATCTGTTGGTCCCCTTTGTACTTATTCTTGAAGTTTTTAACTCTTTCAACTATTTGTTTGTCATTACAGATTACTTTACCCTCATCATCAGATATTATTAGACAACTTTTTTGTTTCTGTTTAATGTTTTTAACAGCTTTGAATATTTTCATGCTGTATGGGGCTTTTTCTATTACCATTGCCATCTTGTCGATTTTGCTTTTATAATTGACAATAGATTGTGCTTTGATTTTATGCATCACTTGATTTCTCTGTGTTTTCCAGTCTTATTTTAGTTTTTCATTGTGGCAACTGTTAATATTGAGTCTAAGTTGCTTTTGCTCTTCCGAAGTTGGAGGATTGGACAGAAGCTCCTTTTGAAATTCGTTGTCTTTCGAAGAGTTTCGTCTCTGACCGAAATGATAGTGTTGATCAACTTGTATGGCAGAGTTTGTTTCTGTATTTATATGTATAAGCTCAAGTTTGTCATTTTGTTTTTGGATGCATTACGTATATATCTTCATCTTTTCGACTAGTAAAATCTGTTCCTGGTTTTGATCTGGGTTTGAAAAATCTTATTTTACTTGACTCTTGATTGGAAGGTCATTATTAATTTTTTAAAATTCTATCGAATTTCTTACTTTTTATTTTTAACTTCCTTTATTTCTTAAAGCTTTTTTATTGATTTGTTTTTATATAAATATATATTATTATTATTATCGTTCTTCTTCTTCTTTTATTTTCTTTCAATAATTTGTCATTAATTATCATTTTAATCAGCATCCTTTTACCCTGTTTTATCATTATAATTCTATTTAAATTTTATATTCCTTACTACTATTATTATTATTATTTTTACACTATAATTAATCTCAGGCAAATAAACAACATTTTTGTTACAATAGTAAACTTATAAAATTCAAGTCAAATGCAATCAGGGCGAACATTTCTGAGCGATATCCAGCACATAACAAAATAACACTAGATATCGCACTCAGCGACGTCTAAAGCCTGCCGTGCCATAAATAAAATTTTATCCTTTAATGAACAAAAGTTTTGAAGAAGAACAAATTTTGAAAGGTGAAAGATGCCAGTTTGGCTTTCTAAGACAAAAAATCTACTGATTAATTTTATTACTAGTCTATGTTCCATTCTTCTTCAAGTCCTACCATAACTTTGTATTTGTTTTCATAACTGTACATTTTCCTGCTCCTTTAAATTTATTTTATGTTTGATAAACCCTTCTCACAAGATCCAAATGGTTGCATTTAAACTTACTATTTATGATCCAAATTTTTTTAACATGAATGAATCAAACAACCCGACATGAAAGAATACTCGTTATACATATATTTATATGTACGCAAACAGGAGAAACCCTACAAACTTTGTCCTCTATTTACTACAATATTTTGATGTTGGACTATACATATCTATATCCATTTTGGATTTTTAAACATTATTAAATATCTATAATTCATCATTGAAGAAAAATATTGTTTTCAAAGATGGTCTAGAGTTGCTGTGTTGTTCATTGTTTTCTTTCTTGTTGTATATATAAATATATATATATATATATATATATATATATATATATATATATATATATATATATATATATATATATATATATATATATATATATATATATATATATATATATATATATATATATATAAGAGAGAGAGAGAGAGAGAGAGAGAGAAATATACTCTATTTTGAATATGCTGGCATAAATACCAACTCATACTCATACAACATACATAATATAAAATTATTATTATTGTTTTATTATTATTATTATTATTATTATTATTATTATTATTATTATTATTATTATTATTACTTCTATTATTATTATTATTAATAGAGCTAGTATCTACCACTACAACCACAGACACACATACACACAACACACAATGAGAACACAATACAATGAGTCACTACATAACAACACTAATCACCGCCCCATAATTGATACAGCGGAAGAAACGTCTTATAAACAAACAATGCAAAACTCTCGAATGAAAAACCTTTCTACGGACCCACAATTGACACAGCGGAAGTGATGATGTATAATATAAATAAACAAATAAAAAACTCCCGAATGAAAGACCATTCTTAGGACAAATGCCAACTGAGGAAATGAAAGTCATCGAAACATTCGTTTTGGCTTAAATTACGTGAGTGAATTTATTCATTTTTATATTAATTCTTATATTTATATATATATATATATATATATATATATATATATATATATATAATATATATATATATATATATATATATTTATTTATATATATATGAGGGAGGAAGAGAGGGGAGTATGAGAAAGAAATAAAGAAAGTAAGAAAGAAAGGGAGAGAGAGAGAGAGAGAGAGAGAGAGAGAGAGAGAGAGAGAGAGAGGCAGAGAGTGGGAGAGAGAGAGGGGCAGAGAGAGAGAGAGAAAGCAGAGAGTGGGAGAGAGAGAGGGGCAGAGAGTGGGAGAGAGAGAGAAAGGCAGAGAGTAGGAGAGAGAGAGAGAGGCAGAGAGTGGGGAGAGAGAGAGAGAGGCAGAGAGTGGGAGAGAGAGAGGGGCAGAGAGAGAGAGAGAAAGCAGAGAGTGGGAGAGAGAGAGGGGCAGAGAGTGGGAGAGAGAGAGAAAGGCAGAGAGTAGGAGAGAGAGAGAGGCAGAGAGTGGGGGGAGAGAGAGAGAGGCAGAGAGTGGGGAGAGAGAGAGAGAGAGAGGCAGAGAGTGGGAGAGAGAGAGAAAGGCAGAGAGAGGGATAGATAGATAGATAGACAGACAGACAGATAGATAGATAGATAGATAGATAGATAGATAGAGAGAGAGAGAGAGAGAGAGAGAGAGAGAGAGAGAGAGAGAGAGAGAGAGAGAGGGAGAAGGGCGCATCAGCTCAGTTGATTTAATAGCGACTGTTGGTATGAACCGTCCCACACTTTCCGACATTTTGTCTCGCTCTATTAGTCACACGCCAAGTAACGTTGAGAACTATGACTATCTAGTATGACTTACCGTTCTGTTACGGTAGACTTCTGTGACCGTGCCGTACACGGCCGTATTTATTATACTTAAACGGAGTGACTATTTCTCACGGACGTTTTGTTTGAAGAATTAAGAGAGAATGAAAATGAAAGAGACAGACGGAGATCGAGAGAGAGAGAGAGAGATCTCAAGAGAGAGAGATAGTAAGAAGAGAAGAGAGAGAGAGAGTGTGTGTGTGTGTGTGTGAGAGAGAGAGAGAGGGAGAGGAAGAGAGAGAGAGATAGATAGAGAGAGGGAGAGAGAGAGAGGGAGAGAGAGAGGGAGAGAGAGAGAGAGAGAGAGAGAGAGAGAGAGAGAGAGAGAGAGAGAGAGAGAGAGAGAGAGAGAGAGAGAGAGAGAATTACCTGTGGTTTGCTCTCCAGTTCATACGATGGCCGTTTGAAATTATTGTAAGGATGGTTCAAATATAAAGCATCCATCTCTCCGTCTGGATATTTTCTTTTCAATGCCAATCTATCAGTGAAGTCCATGCGTCCGAGTGGTCATTTAATTTAAAAGCAAACGGTGGACTTGCCCTAAGTGACCTAAGTCTAAGCTTTGCTTTCACTTTACGCTACCGCAACAACAAAACATTTGAACCAAGGGAGGCAAACAGGAGCTCCGAAAAAAGGAAACTGTGTATTCCGTACATCAGTGTACTAAATACAAAACTGTGTTTTCCGTACACCTGTGTACTGGAACACAGCTGTGTATTCCCTACACCGGAAGAGATTATAAGGGCTAAGACAGAGGTGGCCATCTGTTTTAGCACAGCGTAACTGTAACTGAGATGAGTTAGGGGCTCGAGTTCCTTTCTAGGCATAATATTTTCTTTTTTTTTTGCTACTTCCTTGGCAAAAATTCTTAATTTTCAACTTCAACACGTTGACATCATTCCTGCTTACGCCAGACTCGAGACGTTTTTGTTTATTTACTTTTACAGTACTCACTTTTAAGTATATTATTTAATTTATGACATAGTGAAGACTTTGGATATGAAAGACTCTTTCCTGAAAAAAAAACCCACACAAAAAACCAAAAAAAAACAAAAACAAACAAACATGTAGTTTAATTCGTTCACATGTAATTAGGGTGAATAGACATGAATTTTAAACTGACTATTGTGTTTCTCTTATAATGCCAGGTTCAGGCGAGGTTTGTTGGGACAATGACGACTTTGTACTTGGTGAAATTGTTCTAAGTCAATCTGACATAATTTAAAGATGAGAAATCTTCTTTACTTAAAGAAAAATCAATTGGACAATTTAATATTTTTTTTTAGTTGTATCCTGTGTTCGTGTCTGGATGAGACTTTTGGATTATCTCAAAATTAAGTACACAGATGGTCCGCTATTGCAATCTACATCTGTTCCCTTTTTAACCATTTCCCTTTGCCTTTTCCTTCTCTCGTGTGCTAATATAACTTGTAAAACTAGAATTTTTGGAATGGTATCCTATTTACTTCCTTTCTTCTAGCCCTAAATTGTACTCCTTGTTTTATGAGCGCCACAAATCATAAAAAATTATAAAGTCCTTTAAAGAATGTAGATCCCATCATCTTCCTTGCGGCTAACGCCGATATTGCCCAAACCAAAAGTGTCCTAAGCCCATAACTGCACAAAAAAGGATAGGAGAAAAAAAAATCGTGCGAGTACAAGTAGCTACAAAGCAGTCCTCAACCCCCCCCCCCTCTCTCTCTCTCTCTAATCTCTCCCATCTCTCTCCCTCTCTCTTTCTCTCTGACACCCCTTTTAACTCATTCAACCCTAACACCGACTATATCCGTTGTTTACCCGGGTTACTTTTACCCCATGCCTATTTATTACATTTTTCTGACAAATTATAGGCGTAGTATCAAAGCTAATGTTTTTTTTTTAGTTTTTGCATGTTAATGGTAGTAGAATAAAATAATCTATGCTCATGCTCATTCTTAATACATTTTTTCCAATTTTGAAAAGTAGCAAAAATCTCTAGGATTGAGTGAGTTAAGATATTCAAGACCCTATAACTATAAAGTTGTTGGATTCAATAACTTACTTAGTGGATTGATTTCAATAACTATCGTAACGAAGTAATAAACTAATTAAATTGTGCAATGTTTTTAAAGAAGATTCCTCATCTTTAAATAATGTCAGATTGAATTAGAACAATTTCACCAAGTATAAAGTCGTCATTGTCACAACAAACTTCGCCAGAACTTGGCATTATAAGTAAGAGAAACGCAATAATCAGCCTAAAATTCAAGTCTATTTACCCTAATTACAGGTGAACGAATTAAACTACAGGTCTTTTTCATGAAAGAGTCTCTCGTATCCAAAGTCTCTAATGTGTCCTAAATTAAAATAATAAACTTAAAAGTGAGTAAAAGTAAATAAATAAAAAATGTTAAAAGTCGATCAAACATCTCGAGTCACTAGGAATAGTGCCAACGTGTTGAAGTTGAAAATTAAGAATTTTTTGCCAAGGGAGTACCAAAAAAAAAAAGAGGAAAAAAAAAAGAAAGAAAACATTGTGCAGAGAAAGGAGCTCGAACCTCTAACTCACTCCACTCCCGTTACAGTTACGCTGTGCTAAAACCCGCCACCTCGCCCACACAGCTGTGTATTCAGTACACTGATGGACGGAAAACAGTTTCGTTCCAAAAATTAACCCGTTGACTAGAGCGCAGCACAATGTCTAAATATTGATTCTTGTAGTTATTTCTCCTTTTATCAGAGCGTGTTCTGTTTTTTTTTTTTTTTTTAATGCACTTAGCATAAATTCAGTGCGTATGTAGTGCACTAAGAATAAATCCATTATAAATCATGTTTCCAAATCAAGAACTACATATTTTCTTTGATTATGGAGCTAAGTAAATCAAAAGAGTGATCATTCAAATTTTCTTTTAAAAAAAAAGATAAGGTCATTTTATAACATATTGAACAGCTTCCAATTTCCTCTCGCGCCCAGCTCTCCTCTGTTTGAATAGTAGAAATGTAATAATAATAATAATAATAATAATAATAATAATAGATCTTTATTGTCCATAAATATGGCAATTTGTCATTTAGTTACACTTGTCATAACGTTATATGATAACTATAACATTGAACAGACACCTCACTCCTACCCATTCTCTCTCTCTCTCTCTCTCTCTCTCTCTCTCTCTCTCTCTCTCTCTCTCCCTCTCTCTCTTCCTCTCGAATCAGGGTTGCCAGTTTGGCATTTTAAATACCAGATTCCAAAAATCTGGCATTTTTGAAAACCGTTTGGCATTAGAAAAATCATTTGGCATTTTCATTTGGCATTTTCTTTTCTTGTATATTATACTTCAAATGACACCTTTTCTTAATTATTTCTAAACGCGTAAAAACAAATCTCTTCACATCGGAAAACTTTGCTATTAAAAGTCACACCCTGAACTAGCAGAAAACGGTAAGGGCTGCCTGAAGCCGGTGATCGTAAAATACTAACGAAAGAGTGAAAATGGAAAGGCTTCGTATGGGAACAAAACAGACAATGGACGTTTCGGGTACAAACCCTAAAGGGTTTGTACCCGAAACGTCCATTGTCTGTTTTGTTTCCATACGAAGCCTTTCCATTTTCACTCTTTCGTTAGTATTTTACCCTGAACTAGCCCTGCCTCCCTCAGATATTCACTCAAATTCAGCCCTCGACAAGTATCCTCGTAAGTTTTAAAAAAGAAAAGAAAACACGCAAGCCACCAGGATATGATAGTAAATTGTCTATCAAAAGTGAGTAGTTTTCTTAGTGGGGGTGGGAGTCAACAGACTTTGGCATTTTTTTGAGTGTTTTGGAATTTTTTGAGTCTTCCCCTGGCATTTTGTTGAAAAATAATCTGGCAACCCTGTGTCGTATCCTGGGGCCGTATCCCTTGTTGACTCTTATGGTTTACTGGATAGTGGATATATTTCAACTTTGCTCTCTCCGCCTCTCACCGTCCATCCTCATCCGACAAACTGCAGCTTAGACTTAGATATAAATTAGATTTCAAATGCAACGTTTCTAAATTAAAGACGAACTGGTAAAGGGAAAACTTACAAACTATTTCTTTGCATGATCTGTTTTTGATATCGTCCCTGGCCCTGACCCAACTGACTGAGCCTTGAGTTTGAGTTACTGATACTGACGACTGACTGACCTACCCTATTACTTATTTTGGCTGCCTCTATTCTCATCCTGGGTGAGAATAGAAAAACAGTAGAGCTCTCATCCTGGGTGAGAATAGAAAAACATTCGAGGTAGGGGCACCTTCTCGCTATTCTCACCCCTGTATTTTCCAACAGGTAGGGGCGGGGTAGCCTAGCTGCCGCCCCTTCTCGTTACTCTCCTCACCCCTGTACCAACAGGTAGAGTCAGCTTACTCCCTCCCCCCCTTCTCAATATTCTCACCTGATCATCATCATCTCTCATGTGACTGCTTTTAGAGGTACAGGACGTAAAGGAGGGTGAACATACATGTCATGCATTTAGAATTTAGACTGAATTGCTTGAGATATGGGAATGACAATGATGTTGTAAATCTGTTATACGGGAGTTAATCTCTCTCTCTCTCTCTCTCTCTCTCTCTCTCTCTCTCTCTCTCTCTCTCTCTCTCTCTCTCTCTCTCTCTCTCTCTCTCTCTCTCTCTCTCTTGTGACCGACAAGCTACGCCATCACAAGACATTTGTTTGGCATGACGAGCCCATTCATTAATGCAAGGGGGGTGATCGGGTGATAGAATACCAAATATATTGCCTGAGCAAAAACATTTTTAAAATATTGAATACACAATAAATAAATATATGTTTGTATTCCACTATTCATCATATTGCTAAATAATTAAAAGTAATTCACAGAAAATAGGAATTCACAGGGCTGAGAATCTTCCGCCTAAAGGCGGATTTCCGCCTAAATGGTAGTTTATCTCCGCCCATCCCATCACATTTCCTCCTTTTTCAAATTTGCCGTGTCAAACATTTTCCTCAAAACCACAAAATCACCATTATGTCATATGTCATATTTTGACACCTGTGCTCAGTCTCGTGAAATTTAGTGACGGTCCCGTTTTTATGACGTTGGGCCAGACAGTATGGCACCAGATGTCACAATAGACACAGAAGACCAGTAGGTAGTGTTCTTTGATTAGTTAGTTGATGGTTGAAGGGGAGGGACAAATGGGTCTGGATTTTTTCCCCTTGTTGTAGGTACCTATTGCTTTTTAAATCTCTCTCTCTCTCTCCCTCTCTCTCTCTCTCTCTCTCTCTCTCTCTCTCTCTCTCTCTCTCTCTCTCTCTCTCTCGCTCTCTCTCTCTCTCTCTCCCCCCCCCCCCCCTTTGCCTTTCTTTCTATTTTTTTTTTCTTCTTCTTCTTTTTTTTTTGGATATAGAATTCAAAAGGTCAATACATAAGTTATTCTGGTAAAGAAGTCTCTCCCCCCCCCCCCCCCCTCTCTCTCTCTCTCTCTCTCTCTCTCACTCTCTCTCTCTCTCTCTCTCTCTCTATCCCTCTCTCTCTCTCTTTCTTTCTTTCGCAACCACATTAAATCATCTGGTATATAGAGATGATATATTAGAACAAATCAATGGTGGTTGGCTTAGTTTAATCTTTTTCCTTTTTACCTTTTGACTATGGCTTTAAATTTGAGAGATTCTTGGGTTGTATTTATAAGCTGACTAACTACTAGGTTTCTTTGCTTGTGTTTGATCGATAGACTGAGAAAGGTTCCTCCTTTTTTGACAATTGCTATTATCATCACTGAATAAAAAAAACACTCACCAAAACCACTACATCAACAGCTCTACCAACACTACTATTACAATCACCACCACAACATCATCCCTACCACACTACTACTACAAATAGCACCACATCATCCCTACCACCACTACTACTACAACTACCACCACATCATCAACCCTACTACCACTACTACAACCACCATCATATCATCATCCCCACCACCACTACTATTACAACCATCATCCCTACCACCACCACTACTATTACAACCATCATCCCTACCACCACTACTATTACAACCATCATCCCTACCACCACTACTCCTACAACTACTACCACTACTACAACCACCATCATATCATCATCCCTACCACCACTACTACTACAACCACCACCACATCATCCCTACCACCACTACTATTACAACCATCATCCCTACCACCACTACTATTACAACCATCATCCCTACCACCACAACTATTACAACCATCATCTCTACCACCACTACTACTACAACTACCACCACATCATCAACCCTACTACCACTACTACAACCACCATCATATCATCATCCCTACCACCACTACTACTACAACCACCACCAAACCATCATCCCTACCACCACTACTACTACAACCACCACAACACCATCATCCCTACCACCACTACTACTACAACCACCACCAAACACCATCATCCCTACCACCACTACTACTACAACCACCACAACATCATCATCCCTACCACCACTACTACTACAACCACCACCACAACACCATCATCCCTACCACCACAACTACTATAACCACCACAACATCATCCCTACCACCACTACTACTACAACCACCACAACATCATCCCTACCACCACTACTACTACAACCACCACCAAACCATCATCCCTACCACCACTACTACTACAACCACCACCAAACCATCATCCCTACTACCACTACTATTACAACCACCACAACATCATCCCTACCACCACCACTACTACAACCACCACCAAACCATCATCCCTACCACCACTACTATTACAACCACCACAACATCATCCCTACCACCACTACTACTACAACTACCACCACATCATCATTCCTACCACAGCTACTACAACCACCACCACACAATCATCCATACTACTACTAGAATCACTACCACATCATCCCTACCACTGCTATTACTACAACCACCACCACATCATCATCCCTTCCACTGTTATTACTACAACCACCATCATCCCTGCTACAACCACCAAATGTTGTAATTACACTTTCAACTTTTGAAATTCCACCGAGTCGTGTTAGAAATTGCCGCGAGACAAATTTTGGATCGCATCTCAGTAAATTTGAGTGAAATTCAAATTTATAGGTTATAGTCGCATGGATGGGTCATGATTTTCACGATGAAAAATTTCCTCCTTTTTTGTGACCAGTCATTCTCACTCCTGAATTCAGTCTATTGTCGAAAACTATATATATTCCTTTGTGGAATGCCTAGGCGACGATATCTTATGATTAGGTAGTCTGATTCCAGCCTATAGAGACTAATAGAGACAGGTACCGATTAGCCATTGGAAAAGTGAAGCGCTAGTTTGGGTTAAAATTTGAACAACACAATTTCACATAATTGCTGTTGCATTATTTTTCATAGTCAGTATCTGAACGATTCTGGTATCATTTTAAAGAGCAGAGATCAACTTGATTAAGCTTTCTAATTGAAATTGAAATCAATGTAGGCACATTGCATCAAAAATTATAATTTGAAATAAAATTATGTCATTTTAAAACTACTACAGCCATCACCACCACATCATAATTACTACTACTACTATGACTACTAGTACTTCTACTACTACTAATACTACTTACTAATAATACTGCTACTACTACTACTACTTGTGCGGCTATGTGGTCTTGTGGTAAGACACTAGGTTTCTGATTGGAAGGTCCTGGGTTCGATCCTCGCTCGGCACATAGTTGAGTCCTCACATTCTCTCACCGTACTCAGGTGTAAAATGAGTACCTGGTCGTTATACTCGTTGTCTCTGTCCAAAAAAAAAAATGTAATATTGCCTAACAACAGGCGTCGTGTCTCGTCCTAAATGTCAAGTGGTGCTATTGGCCAGGGACCCCTTGTAAAGCGCTTTGAGCACATTTAGTTGATATTGCGCTATATAAAAGCTCATTATTAATTACTACCACCACCACCACTACCGAATGGTTCTAAAGATAAGATTTTCTTTTTGAAATGCTTCCGAATGGTGTCTGAAATTCATGTGCCCACAATATTAAATTGGTGTCTCTGTAAATTATGACTTGTATGCAGGCTTTTTTGAGTTTGAGTGATCAGAAATTTCTGTAAGCATTTTGATACTTTGGTACTAGCTCCCATGTATACAGTACAACCCCTTGATATAACAATATCGCCCGGGACTGGAAAATTATGTAATTATCCAGGGGTGTTGTTATTCTGGGGTTTTTAAGATGGCGGAAAAAGGTGGTGGGGTGAGACCTGTGAATACATAATGATGCAATGTGTGAACCGGTACCTGAGAGAAGACATATGTCTCAACAACTTTAGAATGTGTATTTCTCCTGTTTACAAAGGATATATACCAGTTACACTTTTACTCTCCAATGTGTATTGTCATTATTTTGGTAGTAAACAGTGATCGAATGCCATTTAACAGAACTACAGATAAAGAAAACAAATCAAGTGCCAATATGATAGTACCGTACAAGAATAACAGATGCACACATCTAGTTTTGATTTTGATTAAAATCATATCTATGTGACACTGCTGATGAGTTTTGAATACCGAAACTTTTATTAAAGTGCATCAAAATTTACAAGCACTTAAAATTTATAGATCTACATCTTGTGATATTAAAAAAAAAAAAAACAAAAAAAAAAACAAAAAAAACTAGGTTTAAATACAATAAGATCAAATTTAGACAGACAACTGATTTTTCAAATGAAAATAATACAGTGAAAGTGAAAGAGGCTGATATTGTTTTCCCTGCTATTCCAACATATTATAAGACCATAAATACCCATAATTGCCCCCATTGTACACAGCACTGCCTGATATCAGTTAACCTCCACTGACCCCAGACAGGAAGCTCAAAGGGAAGGTTAATGGACCCTTGAGAGTTCCATCCACTGATAAACTTCTTTTGCTGTGGTTCCACATGAACAAGCCCTGATTTCACACAGTTAAGTAAACATGTATTCTGATTGGTTGGTAACAAAGTGATCTCGTTGGGAAGAGGAAAATGGATATTTTATGAGACGATGATGGTCGGGTATCAAGCATTTTACTAAAATGTATGTCGCTATTTTGGGGAATTTATTACTAATAAAATATTGCAAAAAAAAAAATCTGGACCAGGGGCCAATGTCGCTATCCAAGGGTTTTCGTTATCCAGAGGTTGCACTGTATACATTTTATGATTGTCTATATAATCTTGTTAAATCAACCATTTCAAATACCAATTTGATAACTTTTGAACAACTTTAATTTGATTCTTTCCTCAGATCTTGATGTAAAGCCTCTACTCATTTAAATAGAAATTTTTTCAACATTTATTGTTGACATTTAAAAAAAAAACGCTGTCGTTATCTTTCATTTACATTTCTAACAAGTAATAACACATGTTCAGTTGTTGAACGGGTTGATCAATTGACAATGAAGTAAAAGAATGATCAAATTTATCTATATTAGTACCTGGTTAGGAGCAGTTCTAGATATTATAATAGTGTGCCAACACTTGAATGAATCTGTCTTACTGTTGTATGATAATAAGTAGTATTAGAATTTAAAATATGTTAACATGGATAAGGGTGAAAGTTTAGAAAAAAGGGCGAAAAAACATGCAAAGGCAATGTTTGAACAAAACCCTAGTATATCTGTAGATGCAAAAATAAAGTCTGTGCTATATGGCGAGGCTGGGACTTCCTTGGAAAATGTGATACACTCAAATGTATCAATATCACCCAAAAAGAAGAAAGGGAAAAGTCTCACTCCAAGAAAATATGAAAAGAAGAATAATTCTTCATCCACACCAAAGAAAGGACAGCTGGGGTCTAAATCCCATGAGAAAACAAATACAGAAATGACTCAAGGAGAGCATGGAACATCTTCAAGGTAATATTAATATCATACTTTCTCTTTTACACTCTAGCACGGTTTCCTCGAACACACAGTTTCCCCGAACTCAATCGAATGCCCCAATTTTTTTTCTTATCATTCTTTGTCATCATTCCATTCCTTCCTCAAACACGGTTTCCTTGAACTTAGACCAACCAACTTTTTTTTTTTATTGCGCATTGTGATTTTGACCTCTGATGCCTTACTGTGATATTGACAGTTACTTATGTGTGTATCATGTGTACCTATCAACACAGCATGTGTGTGTATGCAGTATAACACAGCCACTCACACACTCCGTCGCTGTTTCGCACAAAAGACACCTCTCTACTTATTCCTATCATGTCACCATTAGTTCCAATTTTAATGTCACATGCCATGATGTGCTTATGGTTGGCTACAGCGGTAAATGAATGTTGTGATACAGCAATCTTTCCTCCCTGCCGCTAAACAATGATACAGTCTTTGTCTTGTAACCCAGAGCACTGGTTTCCTGCTGCCAAGCTGAATGGCTTTGCTGAAGTCGCTTCTTCTTAGCTCACAGAGTGTTCATACAGCAACCCATTATGGTACTCATCGCATAGTAGAGCTTTATAAATGTATCAAAATGCAGTTCTGATCTTGATTTGGAACCAGAAATTTGTTTTTTTCTTCACATTCTCAGCTCTAGAATGAATTGGAGAATTTTCTCTTGATTGCGAAGAGTGAGACCAAATGAACGACATATTTTTTTGTAAAACATAAAATGAAAAATCTTTAGAATTCATTAAAACTTTGTACTACAAGTCAGTGATTTGATATTTGACAGTATAACTTATAACAGATAGCTCTATGATTAATTTTAATAGGTTTGTAAGGAAAACTGTAGTTATACAGTCTTTGTTGTTACAGGGTGTCCAGGGAAGTAGGAAAGTTGGAAATTGGTCGGAAATTTCATACTTGGTCGGAAATGTTGGAAATAATGGGATTGAGGGTGAAATTTCCTTTAAAATGAGAAAAATTAAAAATTTCTTGCTTAAAATGCGATGTCAAAAATGTACGAAGGACAACTGCTGTGCACGAATTATTATTATTTTACTACTACAACTGCCACCACATCATCATCCCTGCCACCATCACTACTACAACCAATACCACATCTTCATCCCTATCACCAACACCACTCACTAATGCGACCACTACCACATCATCATCCCCATTACCACCAGCACCACATCTCATACCATCACTACAACAATTATATCATCATACGCACCACCACCACTACTCCAACCACCACCACATCATCATCCTTATCACCACTACTACTACACCCACTACCACATCATCATTCCAATCACCAACACCACACCACTACTGCAACCACCATCACATCATCTTCCCCATCACCACTACTACAAATGCAACCACATTATCATTATTCCTACCACCACCACTACACCACCATTGCTACAACTACAACTACATCATCATCTATACCACCAGGACCACTACTACAACATCCATCACATCATCATCCCTACCCCCTCCACTACTATAACCACCATCACATCACCATGCCTACCACCAACGCCACCACTACTACAACCATCACCATCACCACTGCTATAACAACCACCACATCACTATCCTTAACACCATTACTAAAACCACTGTATCATCATCATCCCTACCACCACCACCACTTCACTACTACAACCACCATCACATCATAATCCCTACCACCACCGCCACCTTTGCAACAACTGCCACATCATCATCCTTACCACCATCACAATCACCACTAAAACCATTACAACTACCACTACACTATCATCTGTACCACTAATACCATAACTTACTACCACATCATACCTACCAACAAATCGTGAGTATGTTTTAAAAGTGAAAATGGGGGGGGGGGGGGGTTGACATTTTACAATCACAGGGTACCATTCTCTAAGTAGATAAGATTTTATATGTTGCTACTTTTGAAATTCCTCTGAATGTTGTCAAAAATTGCTGCGAGACACATTTTGGGTTGCATCTCAGCAAATTTTAATGAAATTCAAATCTATAGATTATAGTCGCATGGATGGGTCAGAGAAATTTTCTCCTTTTTGTGACCAGTCATTTTCACCTCTGCTCTTACTTTAAAATATGAATTGTGCTGAGGTAAGACCTAGCTTAAGTAGGATTGTCTTTTTTAAGCGTATAGAATGCTGTGTGTATAAAATATCTGGCAGGAAATTTCACTTTTAGGTAGGAAATTTTAATGTTGGATTTCCCTGGACACCCTGTATTGTGAAGGATAAAAAAAAGAAACCTCTACACAGCTGAAATTTTAAAAGGTTCTATTTAGGTCTTATTTTATTTTAAAATTTCTCCAGCATGGATGATCTGTCTGATGCTGAGGAAGATTTGGACAGGAATCTAAGCATGAAGGCCCAAAACATCAACTTGTCCAAAAGAAATGTAAAATCCATCATTCACGTAAGTTGACATTATATATTATAGTTCCATGTAAACAGGTTAAGTTTAGTTCAAATTCGATCAATTTGAATTTGCTGTCATGACCTCGATCTCTCTCTCTCTCTCTCTCTCTCTCTCTCTCTCTCTCTCTCTCTCTCTCTCTCTCTCTCTCTCTCTCTCTCTCTCTCTCTCTCTCTCTCTATCTATCTCTCTCTCTCTCTCTCTCTCTCTCTCTCTCTCTCTCTCTCTCTCTCTCTCTCTCTCTCTCTCTCTCTCTCTTTTCTTAGGAGTTCTGTTGATATAGACCATTCTAAGCAAACTGCTTGATAAGTGTGACCGAGGGAAAAGACTGCCAAAAATAGGGCTTTGACATTGGTGACTTTAGGCAGCTGAGTAATTCGATCCTATGATCTCATTTTATGAGACATAATCTTATTGATCCACAGCATCTCTTAACAAATGAACATGTTATCAAGCTTTATAAGGATGTCCTCGGAGCCCAAGAGGCAGACAACGCTCACGGAAGTCCAGTTAAATCAAACGTGGGATCCCTGGACTCCTTTCCTAAGATGACTCGGTCAAAAGTTAAGGATTTTATGGAGAAATCCAATGTAAGTATTCATATCTGCATAGATTCTATTTTGATAGACTAAATGAGGCTCAAATTCAAAGAATATTTTAGGTAGTTTGCCATTACAGTGTCATAGATACCTTTAATTTCAAGGAGAGGGCCAATTTAGGCTCAAAGGCATAAGTTACTTCAAACACGCCCATAATCCTGTTGTGACATTGTAAACTATATAAAATTAGAAAATGATCACCGAAGGAGAATGATACTATTGTTTTATTCTAAATTTTTGCCCTCTTAGCTATGAGATCACAAAAAAATAAAGATAAATATTTTGGGATTGTTATCCTTTTCATGCACTGAATCAAAAAAATTAACCTTGTGTAATATAAAAATAATTTTAAAAATTTATATATTGTTTTATTTATTTACTTTTGAAAATGTATGTTTAAGTGTTTAACAGAGCTTGATCATTTCTTTCCTTGTTTAAAATGATTAACAGTTGTTGTTTATTTAACTGTATTACTAATTAATATCATTCTTTACATTGTTTAAGAATATTTATGAGGTTGGTATCTATATGTCGCATTCTTTGTATTTTCCAAAGCATTGTGCTGGATTTCATATCATATCAAGCTTCAGCAACATGCTCGTTTCACTCTTCTCCTATACTTCTGTGTTTGCTGGGTGGGGTTCCTGACCTCCCATAGTGGACATGGAGGCTTCTTTCTGTCTTTGTCTTGGAATGATATTACTTGGTTTTGTCCTGGCCCTGGTCGGATACCCTTGCTGGGAGGGAAACAGTCAAATGTTTAGTTTTTCAGAGATGATATTTTTTGTCTTGTAAATCATCTCTATGTTATGCACTATATTATTTTTGTTTTACCTATATATGATTTGTAAACATCCGAGTGTGTTCCGCTTAGTGGGGACCAGTATTTGTGTCCGGATGAGACAATAAAGTGATCTCAAACTAAGTACACTGATAGTGTGCTGTTGGAATCTACATCTGTTTCCTATTTGAACAAAATCCCCTTTGATTTACCTTTTCTTGTGTGCTTTAATTGTAATTCTAGAACTTTTTACTATCCCATTTTCTTCCTTTTTACTGAATACTGGTGCTGATATGACTTAAATGTGTTGCAAGCACCGTAAAACCCTTAAAAACACAAAAACAAACTTCTGTTCTTAAACTCAGCACGAGTATCAATGATTGTTTTTAATAATCTCAGATACCATCTTCCCCTTGCAAGAAGCCAAATTCTGGTCCAAGTATTTTAGAAGTTGACTTTGCTGAGGAGGAGGATGATGATGAATATTCACCCGAAAAGGATGAGGTAATGACTGTATACTTATTTTTCATCATAATTATGTGCTGAAAGTGGGAATTGCATGATATTTAGAATATAGATAGTTCGAAGATGACGTCACTCAGGTCTTTGTTATTGTTTTTTGCCATCCGCGTTTATGAGTAATGCTCACTGAACTGTATTAACCGGACTATAAACGTTCATGGATACACACAGTTTAATGTGTTGGCCCGTTATACTTCCAGATGGCAATGCTATGAGCTTCTTAGCCAAACGCATACTATCTATACTGAAAATGAAGATTATTATTATTATTATTATTATTATTATTATTATTATTATTATTATTATTATTATTATTATTATTATTATTATTATTATTATTATTATTATTATTATTATTATTATCATTATTACAATGTGTTTCTTTTTGTCATAACCCAATTTGTTTGAGCAATGTTTACCTCACATAATTGCCATTTGTTGGACAATTATTGTTATAATTATTATTATTATTATTATTATTATTATTATTATTATTATTATTATTATTATTATTATTATTATTATTATTATTATTAAAAATACACACTTACTGAATATCCAGGCAAGGGATGTGTATGTTTATTAAATTCTCATACTTTTAAATTTTTATAGCAATGCAGTTATGTTATGCATTGTTTCCTATATCTTTATTGTTGTATTTTATCAATGTGGCATTAATTCTTTCCATAACAATGTCCAAAATATTACATTTGTTACACTTCGTTGATGAAAAACAATAAGATTATTATTATTATCAGCTGTCATCCATCATAAATTAGAAATTACAACAACAACAAAAAAAAAAAGATGATTGAAAATCTGAATGGGTGTGCATTTATCTGGGCATGTGCATTTATTAGGACATATACGGTAATACCAGAATATAAAGGATCACATAATTTGTGATCATGGTTACTTTTTTTAATGTCTATTTTAGCAATTTCTTTCGACACACCTTTGTAACTATTCTGTTCCCACAGACCAATGAGACAGATGATGATGAAAGTGTCATTTCTTCATACTTGAGTGAATTTGGATCTCCTTGTCCTGTTACTCCCAGCACGCCTGTCCCAATCATTTGTCATGAAAGACCAACTTTGGTAATGTTTGAATTTAGCTTAATTGCATGCCTTTTTAAAAGTGTTAAGGTTTTATAGAATAAACAAAACTTTATTTTTTCTGGTCTAAGTAAGTGTTCCATTATAAGTGGTGTGTGTACTTAACCATTGTTAAATAAGCAGTGTGGACTCGATTTCACAAAGAAATTTTATACCAAATTTTTTTTCTTCTTTTTCAGAGCATGAGCCCATCTAGTATCAATAGTCCTTTGGCTTCGATGTCTAGTCGATTAAAGATTGATTTATCTGGATGTGAAGGCCTATCAGAAACGGAGGATGTGAGCTGATATTTTTTAATACTATTTTTGATGTATAACATATATTTGATTAATTTTTAAACCTGATTCTAATTATATACTATATAACTACAATTGATTTTGTTTGAGTGATAAATGATGAGTATAAAAACTTGACTTTGGGGTCACTTTTTCTAGATGTGAGGATTTGATTAGAACACATTATGATGATAAATAGCACTGATTATTTGATCATATGTAGTAAGTTTTAAGTAACAGGAATTTGTTGGAGGTTATCCAGATTCACATTTTTCCTTTTTAGAAATCTGTATTTTTTATGATTTTTAAAAACATTTGTGATTGTAAAAATGCTAATAGTATTTCGTGTGTTTTTTCTCTTCCTCCTCCTGGCATTCCCTAATTGTAGGAGGGAACAATTGCCTTGAGAACCAGGTCCAAAAAGTCCTTGACAGATACATCCCTGATGGACATAGAACAGGCCTTTGTGGCTCCTGACATCACGCCTGACATGTACGATACCGGTTATCAGGACAAAGATTGGGCTGACTTCCTTAGTTCCCTTTATAAAACAAATGGTTGGTATGAATCATTGTAGATTTTCGCATTTAAAAAACAAACAAATTTGTTCACCTTTTTCACCCTTATTAGACAAAATTTCCCCTAGCTAATAATGGAGAATCTTTTCTTATTTGTTTGTTTCATACTTAATTGCATATCTGTATGGCAGCCATTTGTAAAAAGATATTTTAAGTGATACTAAAAATATAATATCTTAATTGTTTTTTGTTTTTTTTACATTTTTTTTTCTTTTTGGAATACAGTCGATGAATCTACAGCAGATGATGAAGCAAATGACCCTGAGTTCAACTACATAGCTGAGGCAGAGGAAGAAGCATTGGATGATGAAGACTTTCGTTTTGACAAACCTACCAAAGTGTCCAGTGAGTTATTACTTTACTAAATACCAGGTCTTGTCCATTCATTCCTTGAAAATGTAATTTTTATATTTTTATTTTCCTTTTGAGTTTATCATGACATAGACTACAGTAGCAGGATTTTCTTTCAAGTATTTGTTATGGGAAAAGGAGAGAGAAAAAGCCTTAAAATTATTGTTATCAGAATGCACATTTCCTTTATTTATTCATACAGAGAAGGAACTCAATTCCTTAATTGAAGAGCTACACAACTTGTTTGAAGATGAAGTGCTTCCCTTACAAGTGGTTGCTGAGGCCTCAAACACTCAGGATCCTATCTCACAATTTGTCTCCTCCAATTTGAAAGAGAATCCTACCCCAGCTCAATCCTTCAACAGATTGCAGCAGCCGACACTTCCAGCAGAAGTTCAGGCACCACCGACATTTTCACCCCAGAATTCCCAAATATTCATCTCTCCACCATATCAAATCCCACAACCAAATTTGCCTTTGAATAATCAATGTAGTGCGATGCCCTCTTGCAGTCAGTATAATTTGGTGGCTACAGACTCCAATTTCAAGGTCCCTTATCTTCCATCCCAATCACAATCCACGTCAACCTGCTTCCAGCAATCAATGGATAACTTAAAGAGGTAATGTTTTGAAGTTTTATATAACCATGTAAGGGGCTTCTGCAATAATACTTGACATGTTTGTTTAGATCACATGGCTATTTCTGCCAAATGATGGGATTGTGGTTAGTCTCTATTGGTCACAAGGTTAGTGGAGAGGTTAGGCTTTAATATAAGCTAAAATTATATTTATTTAACGTACATGATGCTTGCACGGTTAGAGTTAGTCACCCAGTGCTGATGGTTTTCCTACGATCCTTGGAAATCCGCGATTTTGGAGTCAGAGGAGGAATTCCTCCTTTAAAAAAATTACATTTCCCCTAATCAAATGTACTGGCAGTGAGAGACTTGATGTGTGGTGGAACAACTATGTGCAATTTCCCACTCTCCAGAAGTTAGCTAGAGTAGCAATAATTATTTATCATCTCAGCTGCTTTAAAAGTGGGTGTTAGTGCAGTAAAAATCGGGCTTTAAGGCAATCTTTAAAAATTTTCCTCCTTTTTCATGTTTTGTCACCACCAGCACTGGTCACCCTCTATATGTAGTCCCTACTTTCTTCTCTGACTGTTTTATTTCTTCTTTCATTTAAATGTAAATTGAATCTGTCAAAGTTTGTCATAATGGAAGCCACTTGATGGGTGTGCTTCAATAAATCACTTGCTATCATCTATCACTCACGTTACACCCAATTGTCCATTTATTTACCTTTTTATCCAGACCTGTCACTCGGGGTGGGTTCTTTTGACCTCTGATGGTGGGCGGGATTTAAAAAAAGAAATTTTGTTGTTGTATTGCTGAGGGAAAATAAATGCCCAAAAGAATTCCTTATCATTCTCATCTTTTTATGAGTATGTTAATTATCATCAAACGAAAACTGCTCCTCTCTCCACAGCTCCAGTGTGGTACAGCATTATGAAAGAATGATCATTCAAGACCAAATAAGAAAGGTAAAAGGTTTTTTTGCTAAACTGTTTTAGTTTAGGTTTTTATTTAATTGTTTTTTTGTTTTAACATTTGACAAATCGTAGATTAAAATATGTTCTTATTCATAAACCAACACACTCACTGAGACTTGAGTATTTGTGTTTATAGATTTAGGGGGGAGGGGAGTACAGGCAATTCGACAATAAAACTCAGTCTTATTGGGTGTGTTGGTTAATATAAAGGTGAGGAAAACACAAAATCACACATTTTTATCAGTTATGAAATAAAAGCTTTGATTGTTTACAATTCATTTATTCTTAAGTGTTTGTGTGTTATTTTCTATGCATATGATCTTGCTTTTAAAAAGAATGAAATTGGCATTACCCGTATTTTTAAAATAATTTCCTTATTTTTAAATGTTTCATTCTTCCTCTCTAACCAACTGCAGCATATTCAGCTCCTGACCCAAACATTCCTATTGTCATTAGCTGAAAATCAGAGCAATAAAGATAAAATTTCAAATTCAGCCAAAGAAATGCTGGTAAGAAATTTCTATTAATTTTCATGGTTAGATACTTAAAATGATGCAAGTCTTATTAATTTAAACAAACCGTTAAATTCTCAGTTTTAAAGAGATGGCATACAAGGTTTTTTTATTTGAATACCACTCCATTTTTTGTTGTTGAAAAGATTGAAAGGTTAAACATGATAGACTGACACTGTATCCTGAATGGGACTTGATTTTGAAAAATTATGGGATAGCCCTCTTGTCCTTAATACAGTCCGTATTGAGTTTATCACTGTGGAACATAGGCATAGTCTTGGACTCTCAGTATAATTTAAATGGATACAAGGGTTCATCTGGCGATTAGGCACCTCAACAGCATGTCCTTATTTTGCCCAGTTTTCATATCTGGTAAAAAGTACTTTGTGATAGACTAGTGCCCTATCCTTAGAAAAATGCCCGTTGTACCTGTTGGCATTTAGGGCACCAACAAAGGACCTCCATCTTTCTCTGTCCGTGGCAATCATCTTCAGAGAGCTCCAGGTCTCCTCCCACTCTGTCATCTCTTTCTCCACTGTTCTTCTCCAAGTTGTGTGGGGCCTTCCCCTTTCTTTTCTTTCCTTCTGATGACTAGTATAGTGCAGTTTGCTAATGTTTTGCAGTTATTACTTAACTCTTTAGTGCTAGAGAAAAGGGGGAAAATTTCAGCTCTATGGGCCCTGTGAATCTGAAGGACTACTTGTTAAGTAATAGAATTGGAATTGTGTCAAATTCTCAGATGCAGTTTATTGGATTCTAAATTTTAATAATGACAAAACATAAAATTCTGGGTGGGGCTCCTGACCTCCTATAGTGGGCAGGGAGGTACATACTGTGTCTTCTATCCCCTTATTTCTGTTTTCCAACATGCTTTCTGTCTTTGTCTTGGAATGAGATTACTTGGTTTTGTCCTGGCCCTGGCCGGAGTCCTAGCTGGGAGGGAAACAGTCAAATGCATAGTTATTGTTTTGGGAGATGATATTTTTTTTCCTTGTAAATCATCTCTCTGTTATGTATTATTATATTTGTTATTTTGAACTTATAATGTAAGCATTTGAGTGTATTCCTCTTTGTTGGATTTTGTGCTTGTGTCCGGATAGGACTTATAGGTGATCTCAAACTAAGTATTTTGATAGTGTGCTCTTGGAATCTACATCTGATCCAGATTTGTTCCCAGTTCCCCTATGTCTTACTTTTTCTTGGGTGCTTTATTTGTAACGCTAGAACTTTTTACTGTCCCATTTTCTTCCTTTTTACTGGCGCTGATATAACCTAAATGTGTTGCAAGCGCAGTAAAACCCTTAAAAACATAAAAACAAAAAACAAACATAAAATTGATAAAAGCTACATCCTTTTAGTAAATATATGGGTCTATCTGTATAAAATATTGTATAAGAATTTTTGGGGAGGGATGGAGAGGGGTGTGTTATATTTTGGAACTTGTGTTTGAAATATATTCATAGTTTATATTAACATGGAGTCTGAAATATATTCATAGTTTATATTAACATGCAGGAATAATTGATTAGGCATTAAGTATATAACTTCAGAAAGAAGCAGTTCATTCAAAATTTCCAAGATAACTGGAATGAGTAAATTTCCAGTGCTGAAATGATTTCTAAACTATGGCTAGTGTTATACTTTGTTTGACTGTATGTGTTTGAACATTTGATATTTTTTTTCAGCTGAATTTCACTTTACTTTTGTTTCTTATTTTGAATTAAAGATGGATTTGAATTCTCGAAAGCTGGCCATTGGATTGAACTCTGCGATCAATGTTTGTAATTTGGAGGAATCTGTGCAGCTTGTCTTAGACCATTCTGATTCAAGCAACAGAAGAGCTGGTTCATGTGTAGTTGAGAATATGGACGGCAAGTTGTATTTTCTTTCTTTTCATTTTATTTCTTCTTTTTATATTTTCTTTTCATCCTTTCTTTTTGACTATGAGTTCTTTTTGCTTTTTGTTTTTGAATTATCTCTAGGCATGAGCTCAAAAGCGTAACATTTATTGAATAAGGAATATTTTTTAAGCTTATGATTTTATGTCTCGAAACCCCCCTCCCTCCATAAATTTCAATGCTTTTAAAATTGGAAACGATTTTTTAATATTTAACTAACTTGAACACTGATTGTTTGAAAATGATAATGAGACTTATAAAATCAAATGATTTCTTTTGTTCAGTACAGGGTGGTCACATATTTAAGATGATCCTTATGGCTGTGCATCAATTACAATTTTTACAGTATTTAAAGAGTTTCATTGGAACTCTTAGGCTTAAGGCTCAGCTGATCATTGTACATGATGCTCAGGGCCTGTTATGATGATTGTTTCCAGTGACAAGCACTGGATAGCTATAGTCTCAGGCTATAAGTTTTCGAAGGCTACAGTTGTGCCACAAGCGCCTACCTACTCCCATGTTGCATGTTGCATTGTCTGTAATAAGAGAGGACAGTGGACAAGAAAAAAAAAAGAAAGAAAAAAAACATATTGAGTATTTGAAGGGGATCAGGTTGGATGAAAAGTTAAGTGCTAATCTTGGCTGGCTTCCCTTCACCTTTTTTTTTTTGAGGTTTGTGTGAGGGAAGTGAGAGGTGTCAAAGACAGTTTTTGTTTATGAAATTTTCCACCCTTCAAAAAAGTGAAGTAGACAGAGAGAGGGCGGAAAGGACGATTGATTGTGCCCTTATTTTACATCACATATTAATTTAATACCTAATTGATTGCTCTTACATTTTCATATCAATTGCCTTTACAGATCAATTTGGGACTTTTTTCAAAGTTTGGTAATATTTTTCTACTTAATTATATGTTAAAATTTGTTTGGGCTTTCAAACATTCCAGATTTCCTTTTTTTTTTCTTTTTTTAAATAGTAAATTCAAGACGACCTTATAAAATAATGCCATTTTGTCTTCCTTCTGCAGGGTTTAAGATTGCAGTTTTCCTCAGTCCTGTTTTCATGTATCCCCATTTGTTACCCACACTTGGGGAAGTTACAAATAGAAATAAAAAATCATCCAAAGCAAAATCCAAATTTACACAGAGTGAAGACAAGTAAGTGATTAATATCTTGTTTTCCATTTTTGAAAATTGAGACTGGACCTTGAGGAGTGGACTTTACATCATAGTCTTCCACTGGTCCTGATAGCTCAGTTTGTAAAAAGCTCACCTCACAATTAAATGAAATGGTGTAAGTCCAAAGTAAAACAGTTTATTTCTAACACCACAGTCTGCCCAGAAACAGAATCTCTTGAAAAATACTTTGCGATATGCTAATGTTCTATCCAAAGGACAGTGGGCAATTGTTGGTGTTTGTTTGATGTTATAAAAACTGGGATTAACTTGGACTTCATAGGCCTTTAAGGCTCTAAAGGACTACAATTATCACCCCTTATGCCACATAATTTATCTACCATTGTTCCTTGTGACATAGGCGTGAGAGTCCTGTTATTTCAAGGATTATCAATGAAATGGAATCCATAAATGTTTACATTTTATCGTTGTCATGCAAATAAGGGTGACGTTACAAATGTTTTCATAAGATTATTTCTAAAATGCCATTTCACCATTTCAAAGACTCAATTTAAGATGTCATTGTAAAAAATTATTATATTTTTGCAATTTGTTTTTCTTAATATGAACAAATTGATGAATTAATTTCCAGCCTCATTGCCCTTGGACTAGAGCAGTTTTCAACCTGCACAGGAGCTTTCCCATCTGAATTCATTCAAAAATACTTGATGCCTTATAAATCTGTGAATGAAATCTACCATCGCATTATGTTCTTGTCTTCAACCAAATCAGGGATCAACCATGTAAAGGTTAGAACCATTTCTCATTGCTTCAAATCTGCAAATATTTCTAATATTTGTTTTTATGTCTAAGACACAGTGTTAATGCTTTGTAACTCACGTTTAAATCAACCTGGTTTTTTCACCGGGGCCTCTATGTCCACCCAGCTGTGATTTGGTGCATAGATTTGTGCTAAGTCTGACAGGAACTGTTCAAAGGGTAACAGCTGATTATATTGACTATCATTACTACTATAAATGTCACAATCATTAATCGCATTAAAAATGTCTTTATGAGTAATTTGTGAAGTTGATGAAATAAGCTCTGATGATCAATAACTTGACCATACAGAAAACCAATTCACAGTTGTATAAGGGTAATTTATAATTTTGCACCTTGTTTGCTGTCTTTACCTATGTTCTCAGACTTTTCTTCAAAGAAGCTGAATAAAGGCTGTAAATTCGTAACACATTATACTCAATGTTTTGCATAGTCTGTATGTCATTTATACTTTTTTGTGTGCATTACACAGAAGTAATCGTATTTTATTTAATTGTTTTCAGATTTTGATAAAGCCTTACATAATTGTTAATGTATGATTATTGTATAATGTTTGCTTGATACCAGCTATAATTGAGGTAGTTAAAAATGCTCAGAAATCTACGGTCTTGATCTTAGATTTCTGAGGTTTTTTTGGGTTTTTTTTTATTCTCGCGTATTAAATCCACAAAATGTCAGTGGTATGTAATTAATAATCAGGAAAATTCATCTATGGCATGTGAATTTGTCATTGTCGATCAGGCTCTTGTATGTTGTCCACTTGATATTATATTTTTTGTAATGTAGGGATATATTTGTTAATTGTTCCCCATTTCCCTGATTTCCATTTATTTTCTCAATTTTGATTTGTATAGAAAACATCATTATCATCTTCATCATCACCAGTACCAACACATAAACTATTAATATTCAAATCTTTATTGAAATTCCAGAATTGCCCCAAAATTTTCATTTTCCTTTTTCGGTCCAGATTTATTTTTCTTTTGCTTCAACTTGTTAAGATTTTCCCCTCCATATATATAAGAATTTTTTAATTACCAGAACTGTGTGGAAAACTATTAAAAATGTTTTTTCCAGATTTTTTTTTTTTTAATTGTTATTTTTCTTTAAGAGGGACCTAATAAAAAAAGAAAAAAGAACAAAGAAAGTAGATATTTGGCAAGTCACTTGTTAGTGTGAGCAAAAATTTCTGTCCAATACAAATGTTGGATATAATAATTAATTTGGATCAATAGATTATTGATATAATTATGAATAAATTTAAATATACAGGACATTTAAAGTTGAGTTGGTTGAAATGACGTTTCACATGATATGATTTATGATTTCTTTTGAAATATTATTTGCAGTTATGAATTTTATATCATTTATCTAAATACTTATTGGGAATCATTTGTTTTGTTAATTTGTCAAATATGTTTTATAATTTTTTCTTTTTTTTTCTTTTATTTTGTTGTCTAGAAACTGCGTAAACTTAAGCAGCCTGTGCAGCTGGAACCTCCAATAATTCACCCTACTGATTTCCGCCCCCCAAGATTAAAGTTTCCTGGTTGCCTACCACAATGGTGCCAGGTGAGTTTTCATGTCACCAGCCATAGAGAGTATTACAAAATATTTTGTTAAGCAGACTCCATAGACTGAGGTGCTTGTACAAAAATGAATATAATAGCTTTAGAAAAGAACAAACTACTAAACAGAATGATTTGGGGCTTAACATTAAAAAATCCAGGTAGACAGGATTATGATAGTATTTAAACTATGTTTTCTGCTGGAGAATGGTTTTGTGACTTAAACTCTCTGTGTTTAGTATTTTTCTCTTTTTTTTTAAAGCTGTTTTATTCGATTTTGTACATTATTTTTGCAGGCCACAGCTTCTAGCAGGCTAAAGTTCATGTAGTTTCAGGTCTTCAGTCGTAGTTGTTTCGCATTTCCTTTTCTAAAACTTTGAGGATTAATTATTGAAAATTATAATTCTGAGCCATTTAGAAAAATATTCCTCCCTTTTCTTGTGTTAGAATATCCCTAACGGGGATATAGACTTTATTATCATTCCATGTACCCCCTGCCCCTTTTCCCTCAGATAAAAAAGATAGTCCTTTAGAGCCATAACATGAAGTTTTTGGCAGTTTTTTTTTTTTTTTAAATGAAAGATTATTTATTTCCAATTTTGGAATCGAGTAATGCTTTTGTCAACTTTAACTGGTATTGAATATTATGATACACATTGATATTTGAAGTACATAGAGACAAATGTTCAAACCAAACTTATAATGGCCTAGGCAGGCAGAATTGATTTTTTAATGTGTGCTGTTAAATGGTGTAATGGGGTCCTGATAGCATGGTAGAACACTTGCCTCACAAGCTAAAGGATTGTTGCTGATCCGTGCTGCAGATAAGATTTTTCTAACCCCTCTGCTCACCCACCAGTAATTGGATAGCTTAGTCTGATTGATTTGGTGAAAAGTACTTTGCAAAAGAATAGTGTCCTTTCCAAAAGCTAGTAAACATTTGAATCCCATCCGTTTAATGTTGCAGAAACCTGAATGAACTCAGGCTGCTTGGGTCCTCTGGTTCTGATAGGCAACTGTTGACTAATCTATGCTTGGTTAAAGTGAAGCATTGAATAAATCAGATTTTAATTTTACCAAAGATTTTAAAGGGAGTTTCATGGATAGCAGTCCTCCTACCCTTTCACCCCATTCCCTCTACTTTGAAAACAATGGCCAATGGCTCTTTTTGCACTCTGTCAGCTTCATGCCCTTTTAAAATAAGATATACAATTTAACCTAAATTTGATAAATGATAAAAAAAAGCCACTCATGCATTTTAAAAAAATATTCTTGTTATAAGAGTTCATTCTCAATGCTTTTTCAGTCTTTGTTTTATATTTTAAAAGAAATAAACCTGTATTTTCAATATTTCAGGAACTTCAAAATTATCAAGCATCTTCCAGGTTTGTTGTTTTCGACACAGGCGTGATTGGTCTGTAAATGTGTCTTTTCTTAGCTTTGGTCTGTACAATATGATATTATTAATTTTATGTTTAGTACTATTTGTCACCTTCTTTTCCTCTCCTTCCAAGAAAAAAAATGTATTTACAATTACTCACACAATTCTGAAAACTGATTGATTTAAACTGAATTAATTGTTGCAAATTTTTATAATTGTTCACTTTTGTCTCTATTTATCAAAATAAAAATAATAAGAAAAATATGCAATGTTCAGAATATTGAAGATCTCCCTTCTGAAAGACTGTCTGGACTGGTTCTTAACTAATATAACAGCTAATGAAATATGATATGGGGTCAAATGTATGGTGAAGCGCAAGCCCATAGCCTCTCCCATTCACATCCATAGCTCACCTTCCCGTGGTGACCCCGTTAATCCTACCAGTATTCCAGTGTGTAGGAAACAAACGAGCACAGGACTTAATTCTTTGCACAACTTCCAGACCCAGGTTCCATCAAAGGATTAATATTTGATATGAAAATCTTGATGAACCTTGGGGGTGTGATAAGCGCCTGAACTTTAGATGATAATCTATTGCACTTTTTTATTTGCAAAAGCAATAGGTCTGCTATCTTTCTTTTTTCTGACTAGTTACTGTAAAAATTATCACCTGCCTTTGTTGGGTTATAGTGACGAGAAAAATTAAAGCATGAAAATTGAATAATAATGTTATTTTAGTATCGTTCTAAAATCTAATTATATTCGTAAAATTATTTATAATGACACATTTCCTTCAAAAGAAAATAATAGCATGCACAATTGAATTTGATACAGTTCTAGTAATGTTTTAGTTAAAGATTTATTTATGAACACAATTTTTGATAAAATTATAACCTTGTTTTCTCTTTTTGTTTTCTCTAAACAGAAATATAATTGATTCTCGTGGAAAACAGTCAACTCCAGTGAACAATTATAAAAGTGTGAAAGAAACATTTGTTACCATTAAACCCAAATCTACATCGGGCCAATCTCAAAACATATCTTCATCTGTGTCTTCTGTGATATCTCTTAAAACTAAACAAGTTTCAAATAGGACTTCAAAAAACAATCAGAAGAGCAAAAGTAAAGAAAAAGGATCAGTGACATCAGATTCTTTTGCACAATCTTCTCCATCATCATTTTTTTCGGATAGCTATGCAATATCTCCACTGCGTGTGAATAATAGTGACATAGAACTCAGTCACTCTCCCGATTTACTCAAGAAAGTCATGAACTCATGTGGGATAGGTGACTTTCCATCCCCAAGTTCCTCCTCTACTCCTTTGCCGGTTGATAAACCAAAACCAGCCTCTGTCAAAAATCTTAGATCTGCCTTTGATGAGAGCGAAATAATCACAAAAAACAACTTAAATCGTTCTGTTAGAGACAAAGACACAACTGTCCCTTCAGAATCAAATAATCCTCTAAAGACAGGAAGTTTAGAGGAAAATAAAATAAATAAATCCAATTCCAGTAATATGTCACATAGTCATGAAGACAGTGGGGCATCCTCACCATTACATCCATCGAGAAAGTTGATTTCTGTAGATGAAACTTCACATTCACAATCAATGGAAGTGTGCTGTGACTCTAATTTAACTCAAGTAAAAACTGGTACTATTATTGATAAAGGAGAGGCAGGGGAGATAATGCCAGGAATGGAGACTAAACAAAATAGTAACAAGAAATCAACAAAGACAAACATCGAGCCTCCGAAAAAGAATATTATTCAACTAACAGTCATTAAAAAACCAAAATTTCAAAATTGTCAAGAAATTTCAGAAAATACCAAAAAAGCAGTTGTAGTCACTGAGGTTAAAAAGGACAAAGATTTATCAAGTCACTCAGAACATCTTCAAGAAATTGTGGTCAATGAAAAAGGTGATAAAGCCGCTGATGATGTAGTCAATAAAGTAGAAAAGAGATTTGATCCTGACACTCTAGCAAGTGGAGGTCCTGTGTCACCAGATGACCCACCAAGTAGAATAGCCAAAGACAATTCTGCTGAGGCAAATAAAAACGATTCAGGGGATAGTGGCTCAAGTTCTAAATTAGCCCCTTGGATTAGTTCTATAATCTCACAGTTTGAAACACAAGATCCTGATCCAGGAACAAAAAATTCTAAACCCACAACAAAGCCAGCAGATAGTTCAGACTCATCTGTGAAAGAAAAAACCTCTTCCACTCCAGCTGATCCAGATCTAGCAGACATTCCTTTGGAAATATTTAAATCTCCTGATTCCTCTCCCATTAAGGTAGCCATATTCCCTGCCACCAGTCCAAAGCGCACACCTTTACCCATTGCACCCAAAACTTCTCCCTGTCCCAAATCTACACCATATGTACCCCTTCCTCGGGTCAGTCCAAAGAGGAAGGAGCTAAATCGACAAGTGCGTCAAATTTTACCAAAATCTTTTGTTTTTGAAACCAAATCACCATCTCCAACTAAAACAAAAGCTCTCAATCTTAAAAAGAAAGCAACTCTTATATGCCAAAAAAGTCCAGTGAAAATTTTACCTCGTCCTGATAATGTCTCTATTAATGATAGAGATGTGGGAATTAAAACAAAAAGCAGGTCAACCATGTTAACAAGATCCCAGAGAGGAATTTCAAAGCCGAAAAGAAAGGAGGGTGAGCATTTATTTATTATGATTGTATCTGCAGTTTTATAATCATTCATTTAGACCCAAAAAAGAATATTCTAGCATCGTTGAGGTCCTAAATTTTTAAAAAATCAATCTCCTCAAACTGGTTTGTTTGTTTATTTATTTATTTTTGTTTTCTTTTTTTTTTGTTTTTTTGTAAGAATTGAAACTTAAGCAATGACTTTTTTCCTTTAAAAAAAATATTTCTTTTTGTTTTTGAAGTTAAATATTTCTGTATTAAAAAGAAAAAATCATGATTATTATTGTTTCAACAGAACCTAGTCATAAAGCTGTGAAACGAGTTAAAAAGACTGAGGAGGAGTATGAAAGTTCCAAAGAGACTGAAAGCGAAGCGAGTGAAATTGAGGAATCAGGCTTATCCCAGGAAGAAGATGATGACAGAACGAAGCTTGACGATCTCATGGCAGCCAGTACAACCATAAGGTAATTGATACTTCTATGGCAATACTTTGAATTTTGTACAATGATATTTGGATAAAGTAGGGTGATATTCTAGGCAAATAGATAAGAAGATTCACCCATTGTTTTTTGATTTACTTTTGCTCTTTCTTTGAATCAGTCAGTACTACTGGGTGGGGTTCCTTACCTCCCATAGTGGACAGGGAGGCACTTAATGTGTCTTCTATCTTCCTATAACTGTATTCCAACATGCTTTCTGTCTTTGTCTTGGAATGAGATTACATGGTTTTGTCCAGGCCCTGGCCGGATACCCTAGCTGGGAGGGAAACAGTCAAATGTATAGTTAGAGTTTGAGAGATGATATTTTTTGTCTTGTAAATCATCTCTCTGTTATGCTCTGTATTATGTTTTGTTTACACATTAGATATGATTTGTAAAGATTTGAGTGTTTCCCCTCTTAGTTGGGACCTGTGCTTGTGTCTGGATGAGACTTTTAGGCGATCTCCCATGTACTTTGATAGTGCGCTCTTGGAATCTACATCTGTTCCTTATTTGAACAAATTCCCCGATGTCTTACCTTTTCTTGGGTGCTTTAATTGTAATTCTAGAACTTTTTACTATCCCATTTTCTTCTTTTTTTACTGGCGCATTATATGACCTTAATGTGTTGCAAGCGCCTTAAAAACAAACAAAAAACAAATGGTCAGTACTACAGCTGAAGCCTTGGTCCTTAAGAAAGACCGTAATTTCTCCATGGTATGAATTAAAAGAGATAACATATATTATAAATATCAAGAAAGACCGTAATTTCTCCATGGTATGAATTAAAAGAGATAACATATATTATAAATATCTAGCAGACTTTTTATTTCTCAATCTTGATATAGCCTTTTTGTCACCTATTTTACTTTAAATTTTGTTCCATAGATTTGGGTCAAAGCAGCCTTCAATTGATGAGGATATTAAATCTAAAGCAGCGAGGAGAAAAGCCTTATCATTATCACTTCTTCAACCTGATCTGGTACAGAATGATCCAAAGGTAATCTAAAGATTTGAAGCTTACAGGGTCACAGTTAAACAAAATTGTTTCATGTCTATGAATATTTTTTGATCAATATCTTTTTTTGGGGGTCGCGGGGGGGGGGGGGGGGGGTGATGCAGGAAATTTCATTGATGATTAAATGATTGACATAAAAAATGATGATATTAAGTATCCTGATTATCCACTGTCTGTGAAATGCTACTTGCAGTGCCCCTAATTTTTTATCAAGCAATGCATTATTGTAATGCACAGCTAGCCTAGTGCATGTTGTCATAATTAATATTAAAAGTTTGTCCTTAGCAGCATAATTGGGAAACTTGTGATTGTGTTTTTATATTCCTATTTTTGTCCCAACCATTTATTGTTCTCTTTTGGATAGTAAATCCAAAGAGGCTACTGAGTGAAAATCTTCGGATGTGGATTTTATAGAGATTATATTGTTGTACAATGGTCCCCTAATAGGTCTTTCATAATGTTATACAGTTGCATTAAGGCAGTTGACATTGAAATTTATATCAGACGAGGGAGAGGATAGGCGAGACTCGATTACTTTCACATAAATGCTTTTCCCTTCTCTTTTATCTTTTCACGCCATCCACAAATTTACAATTTACATTATTTGGCAACAGTATTGGGTTAATGTCAATACAGATCAGAGATAAATTATTTTGCTTTAGGAAGGGCTTAGCTACAATGGTTTTTTTTTTTTTTAGGTGTTCTGGATTTGTTTTTTGTTTTTTAATTATAGTATTGACTAAGGGAGTTATGTAATATTTAATTTTTTATTTGCTTCTGTCTTACAGAAAGATGACAGGGATACAGCTTTTGCCCAGCAGTATTTTAATCAGGTGAAGGAGACTTTATCCTCAGACCCAGATCGTTTCTACAAATTTTTGTCTCTACTCAAGGATCTCAATAAAGATCACACTAGTCCTGTGGAGGTGAGTATTTTTTAAATTGTCATAGTTCTTGTTGTCATCATCATCGTCATCTTCATCATCATCATCATCGTCATATCTATTGTCTGAAGATGTCATTGAAATTTATGAAAATAAGCCTTTGAAATGAATTATGAAATATCTGAAGTTGACTTTTAAATGGTTTACAAGATAATGTAGTAGTCTTGTATAGCTATAAGACCGATAGAGCTGTAGTTTACCCTTTTTTCTGTTGCATTAGACGAACAGTAACTCTTCCTACTCTTGAAATGGATCTAAAAAATCTAACTACCCAATCATTGCTAGGTGAGTAGAAGGCTCTGAAAAAGCTGTGATTTGAACTCAGTTCATCCATTTGTTTATAAGTCAAGTGTTCCGCCAGTTTTGCTGTTGGGATCCATCAGGAAATAACACTATCTTTGAAAATGTATCCCAACCATGCACCAGTCTAGTGTGAAGTGCCATAAGTGAGCTTTAAACAAGTTTTGAATAACTCCATACAGCATGAATATTTTGTTGTGATTGGATGACTTGACTTAAAAGCCCTTCCATTCCCGTCATTCTTTTGCACATTGCCGAATTGTTTCAAGATCTTGAATTTATTTTAACTGTTGGCCAACATGTCGGAGGTCACGTCTTAGTGTTGTAACTATTGATGGTCTTGGTTGATTTCTTTGCTTTTTGTTCTTGTGATTGAAATAGTGAATCATCGCTTTGTTGCTCGTGGTGTTAACATCTTGTCTTAGAATGTGGCCGAAAAGTCATAGCCTGTTTTGTTGAATTGTGAGAGATGGCAATGTTTCTTTGGTTTTGCAGTCTAGGATTTGTTTGATATTCTGGTTGGATATTTTATTCTGAGGACAGTTCTTAGGTTTTTTCCAATGAAATATGTCCATCATCTCTGCTCATCTTCCTTGGTAAGCACCCATGTTCCAGAATTATAAAGCAGGATTAATTTTGCAAGAGCATTGTATAGATGTTTAGTTTGATATTGTCCTGTTTGTCCCATGAGGATGCGAGTTTAAACAGGGCAGTGTTTGATTGTTGTTTTTGTTGGCTGATGTCTTCTTTGTCTCAGAGAATTGATCCCACTTTTTAAACTCTTCTCCAGTGTTCTTCATCGCTGGCTTTGATAAGGGTGTGCTCAGTTTCACTTGTATTTACTTTGAGGTTACTCTATCTCTGCCACGTCCTTGAAACTAGTGGAGGATATGAAATCCATGTCATTATCATGGGCTAGTTCATCTGGCAAAGCAGTTTGTGCTACTTGCCTGATCTCTTTAAGGCCATGCCCAAGGTATATGGTTAAAAGTACTGGGCTTAAGCTATCCCCTTGTGGCGTACCAATATTTGATTTGATGGATATTTCAGTTAAATAACAAAGGATCATTCAGACCAGCTATTTTTAAAGATTGATTCCTAAAATTTCCAAAGAAATGTGTCTTGATTATAGTCAATTAATCCTGATTATAAAATTTAAGTGTTCTTTACTCGAGAATTTGAGGAGAAAGTTGCTCATTGGGAAAGCCCTTGACTCACATGCAAATTAACCATGTTTAAATTCTCATAATGGCCTCAGACTAGACACAGAGATAAGTAACTCCTTGATCCGCCTTCCTCTGAACTAATAGCCTTTCCTTTATTTTTCTTGGGTGCCTTAAAATGCATTTATGTAAATAATAATAAAAAATGACATTTGTATAGCGCCTTTCCCCCATTTCAACAGGCTATAGGCACTTTACATTCATAAAATTAAATAAATAAAATTCAATGAAAAATAAAAACATAGCAATTTCAATTTTACACACATGAAAGGTAAAATTTTATTTACAAAATAGAAAACATGAGACAAAAAGGTAAGTTTTCAATTTCGATTTGAAAGTCGATAATGAGTCACCACCTCTAATATTCTGGGGGAGGGCACTAAAAAATTGGGGTGCATAAATTCAAATGACTGTTCACCAATTTTGTGGAATGTTTTAGGTTTAGATAAGATTGTTCTATTGCTAGTAGATCTTAGATTTCTGCTTTGAAAGTAGGGATGAACAAGATTATATAAATATCCAGGGGTTAAGTATGTCATGAACAATGGAATATATTTTGTATGTACATTTTTTCTAGTTTCTGTAGAGTTAATTACAATTAAGTAGTTGTTGCTTTTGAATCTGACTGATACTGAGCATATGTGTGGAATTTCAACAATTATAAAAACTTTTCCCATTCTGACACATGGGCTAGGGTATTTAGGCATAAAACCAAGTTTTTAAACATTTGATTTACGTAGTTTACACTCATATAATAGTTAGTGGTGAGCAAGTTGGGAGGCGTAGCTAGATTTATTGTACATTCATTTTTTTTTAACAGAAAAAAATAAGAGTATTTATCTTGCGCAATACCACTAAACACACTCAATGGAGGGGTCCTCAGCAACACTTGACATATAGGATGAAACACGACGCCTGTTAAGCAATACTACAATCTTTTCCGACAGAGACAACACTATCAATGGCCAGGTACTCATTATAAACCTGAGTATGGTGAGAGAACATGTCTTTTCCAAGGACTCATATATGCGCTGCTCAGAGTGGGTCTCGAACCCTGGACCTTCCGATCTGAAGGCGAGAGTCATACCACTAAACACATAGCTGCACACAACAATTCTGTATAACTTCTATTTGGATGGGTGTACTGTTTCATTAATATTTTATTATTCCTAAAGAGGAAAAATTTGCCCCTTAAAAAACATTTTTAATATTGTATTATAATCAATAGAGTTATTTAAGTAGGTGGTAACCAATTTATTTTAATGAAGAGAACTCAATACAGCCTCGTAATCTGGAGATGTGAAGTTTGGCCCTCAGACCCAATTTATTATTTGGCCTTTCACAGAGTGAAAATAATTTTTCTTCAATGGAATAAAAAAGTACAAAAAATATTTACAACACCCAAATTTGTATTCACGAATTATGACATTTCTAGCTGTACCTGTGTTGGGTGTTGTTTTATTTCCATGTTAGAAATTATCAGTTTTGTTTATCAATTTGCCTCCTTGAATTTGATGCAATCATAAAAGGTGATGATGATGATGACGCTCATGGTAGTTTTGGTGATAAAAATAATAATGAAAGTAGTGATGGTGGTGATGATGATGATGACGATACCCATGGTAGTTTTGGTGATAAAAATAACAATGAAAGTAGTGATGGTTATGATGATGATGATGATGAAGGAACCGATAGAACCGTTAAAATTAAAGGACCAATTCGTCCAGCGAGTTCCTCACTACAAATACCTTGGTGTAACGATTGATGACAGGCTCAAGTGGGATGAACACTTGAAAATAATTAGGCATAAGATGTGCAGACGTACATATTTTTTATCAAATCTCTCTCAGTTTAGAATAGATAAAACCCTCTGCACATTATTTTATAGAGCAGTAATCGAAAGTGTTTTGTCATTTTGTATAACAGCTTGGGGAGGCAATTGCTTAGCAGTGGAAAGGAACAAAATAAATTCAAATATTAAAAAATCCATTAAACGCTATATAAATGATGTTGACGATGTAGATCTTTTATACGAGAAATTTTGTATAACTAAAATAACTAAAATATTAAATGACCAGTATCATCCACTAAGACCATCAATTATTATGTCAGAAAGAAGTGGTCGCCCTTTCTCTATTACAACGAAAACAGAGAGACACCGAAAATCTTTTCTGCCGTCCAGTATTAGGCTTTATAACAACAAGCAATAATCATTTTATATAATTATTTCTCATTTTTACTTTTTTTAAATATAAATATTAATTTATTAATTTATTTGTTTTGCAATCTTTTCAATTTTCAATTTATAGTGACAGTTTTAACTATTTTACAGTGTTGATATTATTCATATTATAAAGCGCAGCTCTGGTTATAGAGCTGCTCCTTTTTTTTATATATACATCCTATTTCCATTGTATTTTTATCTTATTGTATAAATTATAACACGTCTGTACAAAAAATTTCCTTTTTGGGATGCAATAAAGTATTATTATTATTATTATTATTATTATTATTATTATGATGATGATGATGATGATGATGATGATGATGATGACGCTCATGGTATTTTTGGTGATAAAAATAATAATGAAAGTAGTGATGGTGATGATGATGATCATGAAAATGATGAGGATGGTGAATAGAAACAAACAATAATTTGAAATATTCAATTCTTGAAATGCGTGGCGATTGACAGAAATCATTTTGATCCTGTATTTCGAAAAGGAATTGATTATTTTCCAAACCAATCAGAAGCTGATCAAATGTCACAGAAATTTTGAAATTTTTCACATTACTGCAAACATAGAAAATTTGTTTGTTATATTTTACACTTCATTTTCTTGATTGTTTTGAGCACAGTTTATATTTTCAATCACTGAGTTTTGTCTTTTAAAGTAAATACTCAGGTTTGTTCCATTCTCCGATGGGGCAATTCTTGAATTTCTGGTGGGCCGTTTGAAATTTCTTGAAATTTTACTAAAAATATGAGTCAGCTGATGCCTGAATTTTTTCCCTGTCAGGCAGTATAGGAAGAAGTTAATGCCATGGTTGATAAACATTAACATGTTTACAATACTGCTTGTCAATGTGTATCTGGCAAGGATCTTAAAGTCCACAACGTTTGGTTTCGGTTTGAAATTGAAGACATCATATCGGATTATGGTGAGTAAAGCCCTTGGGGCTGTCAGAAGAATAAAGGAGAAGGTGACAGTAAAGAGGAGGACTGTCAGTCTTCTGTTTGAATTGGATGATCCTTGTTGTTGACTGAAATGGTTGCCTCTACTTGTGAGAGTGACGTTTATACGAGAGTAATGGCGGTAATTTACTATGATAAGAATGTTGAAAACAAATAAGAAAAAAAATGGTGCAAAGGAGTAGACAGTAGCATCTATCCATGGCCAGATTGATTGAAGGAAATTGTCATAGCTCTCATAACCAATGCAAACTTTGCTTTGGCCGTCAACTTCCATATTGAAAAAGAAATGGCAATTTACAAGGGTTAGAACAAGGCCTAATATAAGAATTACCACCCTCGCTCTTCTTGGAGTTGAAAGATGTCTGGCGTGGAGAGGAAAAGTTATTGCTACAAAACGGTCCAAGGTCATTGCGACAAGAATCCATGCTGACATTGCAAAACTCCAATGCGTTTGGAAATACAAAATACGACACAGCGCTGTGTCATGTGCCCTTATGTCTATATCCTGTGTAAGAAGCCATCGAATCAAGCACGGTCCAAGAAGCACAGAGGAATCGACAACAGCCAAAGCAGTCATATAATTGTACATAGGGATGTGGCACAGCTTTATCATTACAATGAGGGCCAGCTGATTGGCCAGAAAGCCTATAATAATGACTACCAGCAGGCCATATTCATTAATATCCAAAGCTGCTCTGTATTCTGGAATTACTGACAAGATTATATGAAGAAGTTCAGCATAGTTGATTGATGGTTGAGATGGTGATGTACCGTTTGATCGCAACCTTAATGGGTTCATGAAAACGTTTTCCATTTTTAAGTTATCCTGTTTAAATCACATACTCAAGTAAAAAATTTTATAAATATTATTAGGCACAGGGAAGATTCCAGGTAGAACTACATTGCACACACCTTTGGTGCTGTCATTACTCTTGTGTAATGGGCACTCCTCGACAGCGTATCAGTGTTACTAAATATAGGATGACGGTGATTCAAATTTCTGTCCTAGAAGGGTAAAGATTATGGAGAAATCCCAAGCCAACTGTGAACAAATTTCATGATGAGCACAGAATACTATTCCTCTTCCTTCTGTCGTGTAAATGAACACATAGAAAAGATTAAGATACTCACTAAGGGCATAATTTAAGCCAGATATACGAACTGGTTAACTTATGTTATTTTCATAATTTCATCCCTTTCACTTAATAAAGTTGAGTTCTATTAAAAAAACCTTCAACTATCCTTAGAATCTGGTACAAGAATTAGGTTTTCATGATATACATGACATTCAGTCCAATCAATATACTCAGCTCACATCTTGTGTCAAATTATTTCAATTCCAATTCTTTGAAAGAAAAGTTGTCTTCTTTTTCTTTTCTCTTTTCATGAGCAAATCCATTCAGAATGGGGAAAGATATGAAAAATTATCTCCAGTTAAATCAGTGTATGGAGAAAATGTGGATGACATTAATTCATTAATAAAACTTTTGTAGCCATAGAGGTTACTTGTTCTCAAAACATTCTTTCTTACAGTGCATGAACTGTAAGTTACACCACGTGTTATAGATTTGCATGTTCAATTTAATGATTTGTGACTGTTTTACCCGCCAAAACTGTCAAACGTTGGATTTAACCACATAATGTCAATACATGCTGTCTTACTAAACCAGTGGCATTATTTTTATAGTTGTGATTACCATATAAACAAAGTAGTGAATGGATAAACAATCATTATAAACTATATATTCCATTAGGAAGATATTAAGAATAGCACAGTAATGGTGTTGCAAGTGCAACCACAAATGCATCTTTCTCACATTGCATTTTCCTTGTTGTACAATAGCTTGACTTAATGAATCGGGTATTTTGTGCATCTAGACACAGTTTAGAATGAGCTCCTTTTCTATATAGAATAAAAGGTTTACTTCCCTTGCTATTGCTATAGAACTATAGTAACACACAAGTGCCTGTTTGCATATTGATGGCTGCGTACGTCCATGTTCGTTGGTCAGTGATTGTGATTATTGCTACTAATGTTGTCTGAAGAGTTATGACTCCTGTGGTGCACTGGTGGCGATGTTATCTGATGTCGTAAACACTGCCACTTGTTAAATTGGGTAACTTTATTACAGGGTCATAAACACAGAGCCAATTTAATGTCTCATACTTATACCCTAATATGCCCTCCCCTCTCCTATTTATGTACATTTTCTCTCAACCTATCTACCCACTTCTTCACCCACCTCTCCCCTCTCCTATTTATGTACATTTTCTCTCAACCTATCTACCCACTTCTTCACCCACCTATCTACTTATTTACCGATCTCATGCTTCTAACTGTCCATCTGTCTATCCATCCATCCATTTATAATACCTGTCTGTCTGTTTGACGTCTCTCTCTCTCTCTCTCTTCTCTCTCTCTCTCTCTCTCTCTCTCTCTCTCTCTCTCTCTCTCTCTCTCTATCTATCTATCTATCTATCTATCTATCTCTCTCCCTCCCTCTCTCTGTTTCTGTCTGTCTCTCTTTGTCTGTCTGTCTCTCTTTTTTTCATTCTCTCTCCTCTTTCTCTTTTCCTCCCCCCCCCCCCTCCCCCCACCATTCTCTCTCTCATCTCTCTCTTAGTATATGTTTGTATATCTTATATCTATCTATTTACCTACACATCTATATACCCATATATCTATCATTCTATCTCCTTCTCCCTCGCCATCTTTCTTTTACTGCCCACTTTCACTCTCTCTCTCTCCCCCACCCCTCTTTCCATCCCTTCCTTTCCCTTTCTTCTCTTTCCATCTCCCGTATTTCAATTTCTCTCTTTCCTGTCTCTTCTCTTAGCCTGCCTATATTTTCACTTCCACCGTTTCCCACCAGACTACAGCTTTCTTGTCTCACCCCTCACTTACTGCTGATAACAATACCATAACCTCCTCTCCCTTCCTTCTTCTCCTGATACTCTTTTCCCTTCTACTGCTCTTCTTCCTCTCCTCCTTATCAATTTATTCAGCTCTCTCTCTCTCTCTCTCTCTCTCTCTCTCTCTCTCTCTCTCTCTCTCTCTCTCTCTCTCTCATACCTAGGTACCAGTTTCTTCATGACTTTTCGCTCATATACACTAAGTTTTACTTTTCTTCTAGCAAGTTATGTTGATTGACTCATGAACTTCTAGCACCTGGATAATGATGAGGAGGTGGAGGAGGAGGAAGAAGAAGACGAAGAAGCTGAGGTAGAGAACGAGGAGGAAGAGTTACTGAACTTTAGTTTAACAATAGGTACCACAAGAGCCAATTTATAAATGTTCAAAATGGGTTTTCTTACAATATTTATTAAGTACGGTATTCTGATAGTCATTTATAAATTTTGAAAATCCATACATGAAGAAAATGAGCAAATTGATTTTTCAAGTTCTTAGAATATTTTTTTGTTGCTTGCCAATTAATGTAAGAAAATGTTCCAACATTGAAGTCATGTTGCTAAACACCAAACGAATTTATCATTATCATACTTGTGAAACGTTTTTAAAGCATAGTGACTTGAAAAATTAAAGGTAATGTTGGGGGTTAAAATTGTTCCCTATGATGGGCGGAGAGGTCACTTATTGCTTTGTCTTCTATCCCCGTAAACATTTGAGTGTATTCCTCTTAGTTGGATTGTGTGCCTTTGTCTGAATGAGACTTATAGATCGTATCAAACTAAGAACATTGATAGTATGCTCTATATCTGCTTCTGTTCCCTATTTGATCCGGTACCCTCTGTCTTACTTTTTCTTGGATGCTTTTAATTGTAAATCTAGAATTGCTTTTTTTTCTCGTCCATCCCTTTTTTTTCCCCTTGTTACAGATGCTGAAATTACCTAGATATGTCGTAAGCATTGTAAAAAAAAAAACCCATAAAACAAATTATATAATTTCTCAAGTGATAAAAATATGATATAATGAAAACCTTCATTCCCAATCCATTTCAGCTATACCTGGACATGGTAATGTTGCTATCTGATCACCAACAACTGGTGGAAGACTTTGCTGGCTTCTTGCTGTCTTTCCAAGCTGTGGAATGTCAGTGCTTCTCCACTAGCTACCAATACAATCAAATCAGGCAGTTTCTACGGCAGGTGGAGGTGAAGAGATACTTAATATACTTTACTACCTAGCTTGTGATAATTTGATCTATAAGTATTTTACTTCTATAGAACCTAGAGAGATTTTATAGTTTAGATAAAGTGAAGTTGAGCAAATATCGACATCTTCTAATTGTGTAATTCTCTTTTACTATAACGCATTCTGAAGAATAAATGAATACATCTTGTGTGGCAGGGCAGATCTTGAACGTCGAGGAAAGGATATTTAAGGTGCTCTCTATATCCTCCTCCTCTTCCTTCTTCTTCTTCTCTTCCTTTCTCATAAACTTGACCAAAAGTCTTTCTTTGATCTACTTCAACCCCTTTACCTCACATACTTCAAGTAGAATTGTGATTTGTGTATACTATAAAATTAACATAAGGAAACTCGCTGTCAATGTCTTTTCTTTGGCAGGTCCACTGTGGTTCATCAACTGGCACATACCGTAAAGTACTAAAGGCACTGTCCACTTGGAGCAGTATGTGCCAGGAGGGTAAGCTTAAAGGAAGCCTGAGGGATAAGATGCTGACCATTCTCAGGAGTGTGCCAGGTGTACTGGACAATCTCATCAGCTACTTCTTGGATGGTGCTGTTACTGGGAAATGGTAAGATGCTATACTTATTACAGTGCAACCCCTGGATAACGGGACCGGAAAATTATGTCGTTATTCCGGGGTTTTCAAGATTGGGGACAAAGGGGGCGTGGTGAGACCCATGAATACATAACAGTGCGAGGCGCGGTCCAGTGCCTAAAGGAGAGAAGACACGTCCAAAAACGTTAGAATAAGTATTTCTCCTGTTTACAAAGGGTATAGATGTTATGCTCTTGGCTAAGAAACTCACAACATTGCCATCCGGAAAAATAATGGACTAACACACATAACCATGTGTAACCTTGAACGTTTATAGTCTGGTTAATACAGTTTAGTGGGAATTACTCATAAAGTGAAAGAGGCTGTTACTGCTTTCCCGGCTATTCCAACGTATTACGTAAAAGACCATAAATATCCTTAATTATTGCCCCCATTGGACACGGCACTGCCTGATAATGTCAGCTAACCTCAACTGACCTCAGACAGGTAGCTATCGTGGACAGTTAATGGACCCTTGAGATTGAGAGTACCATCCACTGATAAACTTCTTTTGCTGTAAGCAAGCGCAGATTCCACGCAGTGTAGTAAACATGTGTTCTGATTGGTCGGTAACTAAGCAATCTCATTGGGAGCGGAAAAAAGGCGTTTAGAGTTCGAGATGACGATGTTTGGGTATTAATCAACTGCCAATTATTATTAAAACGATGTCACTAAAAAGGAGTTTTACTAAAATGAATGTCGTTATTTTCGTTTTTTAATTTCTAATAACATATGGCAAAAAATTTGGGACCAGTGGTCAATGTCGCTATCCAGAGGTTGTCGTTATTCAGGGGTGTCATTATCCAGAGGTTGCACTGTATTTATTATACAGATTCTTTCAGTATTTACTGATTATTGGAGGGGGGGAGGGAATTTGACGGATTTTTAACCACAATTTTGAAGTAAAAGTAATTTTAAAAATGAGAAATAGATAAACAACAATATTGAACGGATAAATTATATTAATAAGAGTAAATTTTTAAAAAAATATACAGATATCTTGTCTGTTTTTACGAATACTGCTGGATTCTTCTTCCAATCATCTGGATGTGGCGAATAAGGGAAAAGATGATTGGAAAACAGTGAGAGTTTCAGGGAGATGAGATAGATGGAGGAGAGATGTTTTAACATTTTCTGTTTGACCCAGGTGTGAACGAGATTCTTGTAACATGTGACTTTTTACTGCAGGAAATGGAAAGTTGGTTCCAAATGACTTGCTTGGGAAAGCAATGAAATATTGTTACATAGGGTGGGAATATTCTGCCATTGAAACGTTTTCAACTAGAATGTGATTCAGAGAAATTCATATTTTATATTGAGTTGGAGAATAGAAGATTGGAAATGAAGCTATACAAAGTAAGTAACAGAGACTTTAAACTATACTTGTACTATTTTGAGCTTTGTTCTGTAAAACTTTGAGGAATGACTTCCTTGATTTACTCACATTTTTTTCCTGCTGAAACTTATTTTCAATTTCTACCTATGAAGGTTAAGTTGAAGGAAAAGTGAAAAATTTGCCTTAATTTATATTTGACCACAGTCATGCTATGGACTTTGAGGACATTTGCCTTGATGAAAAGGGAGAGGAAATAAATGATGGAGATGAATTTGAGAACATTGTGCTGCCTGACACGCCAGAGGACTACAACACTAAGACCTGTACCTGCCACTGCCATAAGAATAACACCCAAGATGAGAAATATCTGCGTAGAGCCAAGCATTGTGTCTCATGCAGTCTGCAGGTATTCTATGATCCTGTATATCTTTTGTACTCTAGGGTAGCTACGCTGATTTTTTTTTTCATACACTGCAATCTGCTTAAGATAAACAGAGTTAAGATAAACTATCATTAAAAAACTCTGAGGCTAGTCCCGATTTTTCCGCTCTAAATAATTAGATTGCCTGTTGCATTGTGAAAGATGACTAACAACAAATAATAGTCCAAAAAAAAGCCACTCATTGTTTAGCCAAGCTTAACAGGAAGCTGGGCCGTCTTTCTGGGGATGTTTATTAAATGGGGGGGCAAGAAATAGATTAAACAAATGTTTGTGTCGCTGAAGGGTTGTTCCCCTTGAGTTTTGGATAAGATAAACTCTTTTTCTGGTTCTCAGGAGTTTATCTTAAGCAGACTGCAGTGTATATATGCATTTGGCTTAAGCGTATTTTCTACCACTAAGTGCTGTCAATTTTTCCTTATATTTGATGAAATAGCTCATTCTTACACAGTAATTCAATCTTGAGTACTGGAGATAACCTAGTTGAATAACCTACCGGCACTTTTATAATACTAGTCTATGTAAAAGTGGATGGAAATATTGCATCTTCTCATGATTTAAGTTTTTTTCCCTCTGGAAATCAGGAAATCAGACAATTGTAACTGCTCAAATGGCATTTGTTGAAGAAGAAAAAAATTGGAGGAAAAAAAAAGAGTTGGGGTTGAAATGGAAATTAAGATTTAATCCAGCTTTTCACTTTAAAAAAAGAAATATTTTGATAATGAACCATTTTGTTTTTGACAGATTTTTGAAGGACAACCTGTGCTGAAGATGTCTCGGTATGATTATAGGCCTGTGTCAATAGTCTACCCATCAGAGGAAATAGAAAAGAAAACAGAGCTTGCTCAGGAGGAAGATGATAATTTTGAAAAACTTTCTAAAGCCAAGATTGAAGCTGCTCATATTGCTCTTGCCAAAGCTAAAATTCAACAACAACAAATAGGAAAGAAAAGAAAGGGGCAATTAAAATTGAACGGCTCAAAACCAAAAAGGATGAAGCAGTTAGAGAAAACTGGGGAAGAAAATAATTCTAATTTTAATGGTGAGATAAATGTAGGGCCAAGACTAGAATGTCACTCGACTGAAATAGTGGAAGACAAATCAAAGACACTAGATAAAATAGCAAAAATAGACATAGAAACAAAACCAGAGAGCAGTGTCAAGGAAGACAAAAGTTGTAAGACTGTTAAAGTCAAAAAATTAAAATCTAAATCAGATGATATTGGTATTGATGACAACGAAGCAAAGAGTTCATCAGTTAAAGAGAAAAAGGACAAGGCCACCACAAGCAAAAAGGATATAGTGATTGAAGCAGAATCAGGTAGTTTAATTAGTGATAAACAAAAAGATAGCTTGAAAGCGGATAAATCTGAGCAGAAAATCAAAAAGTCCTACTCAAAAACTGTTGTTTGTAGAGGAAAGAAAAAAGATAAACCAGTAAAAAATATTGTCACCAGTAAGAGGATTAATAAAGGATCTCAAAACTTAATTTATGAAAAATATGAAAATGAAGAAAGAGGCAACAAAACTGTACAGTCACAACACACAAAGATCAGTCCCGTCAAAAAAAGGAGCAGATCAATTTCAAAAACCATTAAGTCTCGTCATTGTCAACGAAAGGATAAAACCAAAGACAATTTAAATAGTATTTCTGAAGGAAATAATAGTGATTCCAAAGATGAAAGAAAAAAGTCAAAGAAATCATCAAAAAGGAACCCCACCAAAAAGCATGTCAAATCACAATTAAAGACTGCCAGTCAAAGTGATGTTGATAAAAATGAAGACACATCGAAGAAGATGGACAGCTCTGTTCAAGATGGCTCCTCAAACAAAACAAGTAGATTACAGTCTGTTAGAGAGGAAGGAGATGATCAAGATAAAACTAAGAAATTAAAGAAAAATACAAAAGTCAAAACCAAAGACAAAAGTAGCATACCAAAATCCCAGGTGGCAGGTCCAAGTGGGGAAAATGTGAAAACAACAGGTAAATCTACAAAAGAAAACCCCAATGATGAATATGGCTTCAGACCTGCTGAAAGACAACCAAAAGATGTCACAACTCAAATTGAAATTGCTGAACGAAATACAGAGACACTTTCTTCTCTTGAAAACATTGTGAAAGAAAAGGAAGTCGCACCTGGGATGATTCAGTCTAATGACAAAATGTTCAACAACTCCCCAGGGTCTCAAACACCGATTACAAATGCGACTGATGAGGGAAACATTGTGGATGTGGACAATGAGGCAGCATCAGAGTGAGTTGTTTTAGAATTTTTGTGTTTTTGGCTATTCCATCCTGCTATGAAATTATTTTGACCCTTGGTGACGGATAGGTCACTGTATAAGTGTGTTTGACGGATAGGTCACAGTATAAGTGTGTTTGTGCGTTTAATTCATGTCTTGGAATGAAGCCATTCAGTTTGTGCTCAAAACTTGGCGAGGATCTGTTGCCAAAAGAAATGACAAAGAAGTTTCATAAATCAATTTTAATAACAATTTGCATACTTAGTTTTATAATGCATTTAAATTTGAACATAATATCCTTTTCTGAGTTATTTAAGCACATTTTTACTAAGTTTCCAACTAAAATCAAATCTTAAAATTCCGAATCTGAAACCAAAAATTCCCCAACAATTTACAAAAAATAAAAACAAAGACACAAAAATAATACAACCAAATTTTGTCTTTAAAAACCCCACCTTCTTCCCCACCACCCCCCAAAAAAAGCACGTAGATCTGTTTTTGAGTTTTATAGCACTTGCGACACTATTAAGTCATTTCAGCGCCAGTAAAAAGGTAGATGATAGAGGCAAAGTTGTAGATCTGAAGTTAAAAGCACCACATAAAAAAAAAGAAAGTCAAAGGTGACTGGTTCAACAAATAGGGAACAGTAGATTTCGCAAGAAATTCACAGATGTGCCTATTTTGACAGAACTTCAAAAGCCCCACCAAGGCACAAGCTAAGGGTCCCTCTGTGAAGGATCCACTAAAATGTTTACAAAGTGAAATAATATTCAAAACTCACAACTATATTAGTACGTAACAGAGAGATAATTTACAAGGAAAAATATAATCTCAAGAAAAAAGGTACTTTATTCTGTCATCTGCATTTTTTGCCAAATTGGGACCTAAAATTTGCCAAAAAACCCCCCAAAATTTGCCAAGAAATTTGCCAAAAAGTCCAAAATTTGCCAAAAAATTTGCAGAGAACTAAGCGTTTCAGTAAAAAATTAACACGCGATACAGAAAAAAAAAATATAAAAGACAATTTATTACATTTGAGGAGGCTACATTATGAATAGCGTTGTTACAAAGATTTTAAAGGATCATTATCCGTAGAGAGTAGCTTCCTTTGGTTTGGGCCCAGGCAAAGCTGCAACATTTCTCAAGTTTCGCACTTTTTTTTTCGTTATTTTGTTTTCGCTTCTTTTTTTTCTCAAAATTTGCCACGCGATTTGCCAATTTTCCCAAAATTTGCCACGATTTGCCAAAATTTGCGAATCGCCCTGATATTTGCGGCCGCAAATTGCCATTTGCCAACTAAAGACCCTTGCCAGGACCAGGGGGAAAAAAACGAGCAATCTTTATCCAGAACAAAGACAGAGCAACATTGAAAGGGAAAGCAGGTATAGATGCTGAGAAAACACAGTACGTGAAATCTCTGCCCACCAGTTCTAAAAACATACCATTCTTGTGCGTATAGTACCTGTGCCTGACTTGTGGCTGACTCATCTATTACTACATATTACACACAATAGTGGGAGGCGGGGAGGGGGGAGGAGCTGTTAAGTACTGAAATCAAATGTTGAGTACCGAGAAAAAAGAAAAGTCATTCATACAAATTTCGTCTAAGACGGACAAAATTGCGGCTTTTGCCGCTAAAATAGAATTTTGCTGTCATTTGCGGCCATGGGTAAAATTTGTGGCCGCGAAAAACTGCGGTGACAACATGTCAGGATCAGTTTTGTGATTATCATTCATTTGGTCAAATGAACAAACTGCATCACTTTTTGTTACAAGACAAAACTACCTCAGCACTGAGCCACTGCTTCCACAAGTACCTTTTTTTCTTTTCAGGGTATTTGACAGGTTCATCTTGGATAACATATCAGATGAGGGGCTATCGTATGATGCATTGCAAAATATCCATGACAAATTCCCTCTCAGGAGTATGAAAGCGGTAAGAGGAATGAAACTGAACAAAAGTACACAAACAGTGTTAATAGATTTCAAATAAGATGAACGATAAAAAACAAAAACATTAGACATTAGACAATGCACTGCAGTCTACTTAAGATCATTGGTAAGGCAGCAAAAGGTTATTTTTTTCAAAAACTCAAGGAAAATAATACTTATTTATTGGCATTTATATATATCACGTATTCCCCTTTCAGGCATCAATACCTCAAATCTCATTACCAAATGACTGGTCAACTGCCGAAATAAATCCGTTATTTTAAAATGGGAGATGCAAGCTGAAAGCTACAGATATTAAACACAATGACTATTAATATTAACTCGATTATTTCTGTGTTTTTGCATAATTATAATGAACAACAAAACCATTTTTATGGACCCACAATATGACAATCAGCCTCATTGACAAGATATTCTTCAAAGGAGTAACTGGTGTCTGTCCACCCAGCAGTTTTTAGTAGCTAGGTCTTAGATCTGGTAGAAAGTACTTGCAATGGGATGGCATCCTATCAAAAGGATAGCAAGAAATTGTTACTGGGAGGAGATCATACCTAAACTGCTTTATTACATGTAATTTTAGTAGACACCAATGAATATTGGCTTGGCCGAGTGAGTCAGTTCATGTTGTGAAGAAGGTGATTTTAATTCATTAAAGTTCCACAGCAGATAATAATGATATCATTTTAAAATGTTTCAGATACAAGATCGTGCTCAGCAGCTGCTATCGTTGCTGGAGACCATGAGCGATGCATCCACTGACGTTGAGGAGGGAAACAAGATGCTTTAACCTTACATTATCTGTATTGTTCTCATTGTTTTGGTCAAAAGGAATGAAATACTTAATTCTGAAGTGCCATAATTCAATTTTCCCTAATCATTGGCACTGTTATATTGAACAGAAACCTAAAATTATTTTCCAAAATTTTGGGATGTTTGCCCTTTGTTATTATTTTCAAATGAATCATGTGTTCAACCCATATTTATTTTCAATTGTTGTACACAATGTTTAATGTAAATAGTGTAAATAAATATCAATTGTTGATATTTACTTAAAAGATGAATAATAAAAGATAATTTAATAATTTGAATTGGATTTGTGTTGGTATTTTTGAATCCTGATAGCTTTTTGGTAGAGCACATGCAAAGCGAATGGGATTGATCCTGAGTGAAGGGATTTTTTTTGTGACCCCTTCCCCCCGTCACTCAGCAATGATTGGGTAGCTGGGTCTGTTAGATCTAGCTGGAAGTACTTTGCCATAACTGGTGTCCTATCCAGAGGGTAGCAAGCGATTGAAATTGCCCGTTTCACGCTTTATAACCTGTGGTGATAAACTTTGGTTTCATGGACCATATGGCTCTGAAGGATTACTTTTTTGTGTGTTGGTGTATATTTAAAAGTAAATAGTTTGTGTCCTTGCCCTGGAATGATATTGCTGTAAGTCACTTGACTTTGAGCTTTTAAAAAAAATGAATACATATATAAATACATATTCTTTGGGAGTCTTGGCAAACCATGTAAAAATGAAACTATTTAGATTAAGTCCACCGGGTCTTCTCTTCCCCCCCCCCCCCCCCCAGGATTTTATGTGCCCAACTTTTTTTAGCAAGTATGACACTTTAGCTTTCCACCTCCGCTCGGCTGCCCAAAGACATGTCATCTTGGCAATTGCCCCTGAAAGGTCACCAAGTACAAAAAAGGAAAACTACAGTTATTCATTTTCACATTACAGCAAGTGTATATTTTCATATAATTACTTTTCTTTTATGAAATGAAAATTTATTGGGCCAAATATGATTTTTGAAATATACATTTCATTAGAGATGTATAAGAAAAATATAAATTAAATCCCCATTTTCTCTAATAAAATACAATACGCTTTCCCAATGTAATGGCATTGAACTGAGAGAGCAGTAGGCTCTTGACTTGAAGATAATAATAATACACATTTCTGACATAAACTACAGTGCAGAGCGGATATATCAATATTGTGCTTATATTGACATGACATCAAGGTCCCGTTTTTTGTTTTTTTTTTCTCACTGTGAAACATTACTAAAAGATCACTTTTATCAACATAAATTTTACCACAAGACGGTTATATTGACATTGCAAATCATCAATACCAGCAATTTTCTTTTAAAAAACCCAAAACAATACAATCTATGTGTGGTTAAGATGTCCTGCAGTGAAGGAAACACAATAGCCAATGAAAATGCAGATATCCCACTGTGATGTAAAATAACCAAAGAAAATGCGATATTCTTGTCCATTGACATCCCGTGAATCGTCATTAATCAGAACCATGAAGTCAGTGGTAAAGTCTAAACCCCTGCCATTCCAGCATTTCCTGGTAATGGGAATTTCCAATATCAATATTACCTGGCTCTCAACAAATAGGCGAATAAGAAACGCTCCAGTTATGTGCGAGACTGCATACCTCTGTCTTTGCAAGCTGCCCTGCCAATCCCAGTCTGGAACTGAGACTGAGTGTTGGTAATTAAGACGGACCTCTTTCTCTCCCCCCACCAAAAAAAAAACAAAACCCAACTCTTTCTCAATTTCTCATATATGCAATGGCGATGCTCAGCTTCTCAGTCTCGATTTTATCAGCAAAGTCAATGACACTATTACTGGTACTCAGTCTCGAAACCAATCGACAATAGTGAAGTTTTAGAATACACCATTGTTATCGATGTGGAGTTAGGATAGTGCACCATCAGGACCAGTTTCAGACCATGCAACAATAAATAGCTTTCAAGACCTCCAGTTTTTCACAGCAACTTCATGAGGGTGTTTCCTTCCTTGACATCCTTGCCAGTGCTGAGGATGGGGTCCATAAAATTATTCTTGGCCTTCAGTGACCGACTACGTAACAGAAATCTGAAAGTCAAATTAAGTGAACTGTCATAAATTTCAAATCAGCCATTTTAGGCCACCAAATCATTAAGATTGACTTCCCTTGTTATTATCTCACATTTATCATTTTTTTCCCTTTCATATTTTACCGCTGTCCCAACAATATTGATTTATCCATCCTCGACTGTTGTCATAGCACGTTAGAGACTGGGCATAGGGGCTAAGGCTTTTGTCTATCATTATCATCCCTAACCTTCCCTCGCAATTGTCTCATCCATGCCATGCACATCTCCACTGCAAAGTGGGCATCTTGTAGTTGCCTACCTCCCACTAAACCACTAGTTTCAAGGGTTCGCCAATCTGTAATCAGAACAAGACTGGCATTCATCCCGCAATTAGCATAGACTAGCTGATATGTGAAGGTAGCTTCTTAATTAATTGAACTTTTATAACATTGCGCAATATCCACTAAACATGCTCAAATCACTTTTACAAGGGGTCCCTGGCCAACAGCAACATTTAGGACAGGAATTGATACCTGTTAGGTGATATTATAACTTTTTTTCGGACAGAGACAACGCTGTTAACGACCAGGTACTCATTTTACACCTGAGTACTGTGAGAGAATGTGAGTAAAGAGCCTTCTCCAAGGACTCAACTATGTGCCGAGCGAGGTTCGAACCCAGGACTTTCTGATCCAAAAGCGAGTGTCATACCACTAGACCACATAGCTTCTTAACTCCCCCACCTTTTTTTTTCATTATCACCCTGCCTTTCCAAGTGTTTCGATCAGCGTATGCATTGTGAAAGACTCTAATGACAAATAATAGTAGAAAGAAGTTACTTTGGCTATATGTATAATGTTTGTGTCACCAAGGGCTGTTCTCCTTTTTTTCTGGTCCTCAGAAGTTTATCTAAAATGGACTGCAGTACATATCTAAAATGGACTGCAGTACATATACTTACTTTGGTCTTCAAGTAAAAAACAAAATTATAAACCAATCATTTAGAAATAAAGTGTTAGCAATTGATTAACTTATGATCACTATGCCTTTTGTATAGTTTAAAATCGAAGCTTGCCTTCTTTACATTATATTAATATTTGTCAATGTGAATGATACACATATACAAAGAATCCCTTTCTTAACCGCACAACTTTATTTGCATAACATTAACATGAATGACATATTAAAATCAAATATGAAAATGAAAATGGATGGAAAGAAAAATGGAAATGTCAGCTTTTGATGCCCATAAAATCTAGCTTGTATAAAGTGATGTGGTAACACTGCAGTATGTATATTTATTTTGTTCTTTAAAAAAAATATATATACATATATATATATATATATATATATATATATAGACCAATAATTTAGAAATAAATTGTAAGCAATTGATTTATGATCACTGTGACATTCTCAGAGTTTAAAATCGAAGCTTGCCTCGTTTACATTATATGACTATTTTTCAATATGAAAGATACACACATACAACCTTTATTAGCATAACATGAATCACATATTAAAAATAAAATATGAAAATTGATGGAAAGAACAATGGAAATGTCAGCTTTTGATGCCTATAAAATCCAGCTTGTATAATGTGATGCGTCCAAAGAAGTCTGTACTATTTTCAAAGACGACTTTGACACTGTCCATTATGCACGTGTCTTGGACTTGAAATTTCTGGATAATGAAAGAGAAGAGGAAATCATTATTGGTCTTGGTAAAATGTAAGAGATCAGTATAGATAAGAAAACTTGTCCTCAGTTTCAGCTACTACTAATAGTGATAGAATTTGTGTGGTGGGAGTGATTTAGGATGAGAACGCATTATATTAGAGATCCCATATGCAATATTTCTTTTCATTGAATTTGAGGATGGGTGAAGTAACGTTGACATCATTTCTATAGTTGATTCAGTCAATATTGACTTTTAAAAATGTGCTCTACAATCTGAAATTGAAATCATAATGTGTTGAGGTTTTTTTTTCAGCTCCCAATCCTGATGATAATGATGTTGATGATGATGATTATTATTATTATTATTATTATTACGAATTGATTATTTGGGCAATATGCTCACATAACTCAAAGACATGTTATGGCTATTTTAGCAATGTAAAAAAATTTAGAAAGTGGGAGAGTGACTTTGGTCAGTTCAGTTTTCCATCCAGTCATCACTAAGACCACAAAATAGGGTCACTCGTCACTCAAGTTAAGACCACAGTGCAACACCTATTTATGATGGTTTTAAAAATGAAATACAGATATGGAATACGCTTGTAATCATATCTTACATTTTTTAATATAACTTCAATTTTCACCCTGTAACCCAACCAGACATAATAACATTTTGAGGCGTGGATAACATATTATTATTACAATTTGTCACTGTTTAATTTTTCTTTTCTCATTTTTTTTTCGTCTGTTTGTGTGTGCATGTGTGTGTGTGATATGCTCATAATTTCTTTTTCAATTTGATGTTGCCTTTTCTGTATTATGTAAGTGTATGTCTCCCCCACCTCCCCCCAAAAAACCAAATAGACAATACTGACAGGAACCTTGCACATAAGTGTGTGATTCCATTTATTAGTCATAGCATGTATTTTTCTTTGAATATACACATGCTAAAACGGCCATCTTGGATATGTAACGTTTCATAATTGTTAATTCTGTTGTTATTTATGTTTGCTGTTTTAATTTTGATCTCATTCAATTGTGAATCGTTTTTACAGTCTGTGTGGCTACAAATGATATTCTGGATACTTAGAACAAAGCTTTTGTGCTTCAGACAAGGTTGCCAATTTTCCGTATATTTACGGAATTCAGTATGTTAGAATATCCCTCCCAGCTAGGTGGAGGGTGCCAAGTAATTTGGATTTCAGGTTTGACGCAGCGATAATTTTATCCTCTGTTTTCATCTGGCACTTCTCCATACCCTATATTTCACATTATTATTGATACAAGTGCTGGCTCCACACTTTTTCTGAATTTTATTCACCCCAACATCGGAGCTATTCCATTTGCCTCTTAATTATTTACATGTTTGTCTTGTTTCATACAGAGAAGAGCACATGGCATTAATTTGCTTGCTATTGAAAGTTTGCGGGGTAAGTGAGCTAGCCTTGATTTGATATCTTAAGTAGTTGAGAGAAGAGAGTCCATACTAAGCTTGAAAGCCATATTTTTGTGTGGCTGGATGGCTTGGTGGCTAGTGCAACCGCTCTCTCTCTCTCTCTCTCTCTCTCTCTCTCTCTCTCTCTCTCTCTCTCTCTCTCTCTCTCTCTCTCTCTCTCTCTCTATCTCTCTCTCTCTCTCAGCCAGGCAGAGGGTGCTGTGTCAGATTCCAGGTTGGCTCTGACACCACGATACTTTTATTCTCTGTTTTCATCTGGAAGTTCTCCATACCTTATATTTCTCATCACAAAAACATATGGCAACTTTTGCCAAATTTTGTGCAACTTTTGGTCCAAAAAATGTTTTTAATTGGAACAAACACAGATGCTAGTACCAGTAAAAATAGGTTCTATGACATACTGTTTCCAATGAGTTCTGAATACAAAAGGCATTTTGTCTGTTCCGTCAGTCAGCATTTAAGTAGATCACAGCCTACAGATTCTGATAACAGCAAAACAATGCAAGCATTACCTGTGTTAAAGGGTAAAATTTTAAACAAGCTTACCTGCAGCTGATTATTATCTTGTGGAGAGAAGGAGAAGAATGATTTGAATTCATCTTGTCCCAAACGTCCTTCCAATCGGCAATCCTTGCCTACAAACCCTCCTTGAAAATGAAAATGAACTTCCTCTATTTTAACTGGTTGTTGAAATGTCACAATGATCCACTGTGGGCTCCCCTGAGAGATAAACAAATCAGTTTCAACTATATATATGTATATATATATATATATATATATATATATATATATATATATATATATATATATATATATATATATATATATATATTATATATATATATACATACATATACGTTTTTTATTTTAAAAATTATGCCCTTCCACCATGACATCATAAGATATCGTCGCCTAGGCATTCCATGAGGAATAATTTTTTTAAAAGTTTAAGTCAGGGAGAGATTTCATCAACGTACTATATATCCGTCGACGTGGTACATGAAATATGATTGACAGATGCCAAAGCCTTGACTACCTGATGATAGACGTGGGAATTGATGTTATGCTAAACACTCACATCTGCCAGCCGGATATAGCGTACCAACACAAAACTGTGTAAAAATAATAATAATATTATTATTATTTTTATTATTATTATTATTATTATTATTATTATTATTATTATTATTATTATTATAATGACGAGGAAGATGATAATAATAGTAATAATAATAATAAATGATGATGATGATGATGCTGATAATAATAATAATAATAATAATAATAATAATAATAATAATAATAATAATAATAATAATAATGATATTAATTTCACTTTTTGGGTGGGGGCATTTTCGTGGTATAACTTTTGGGAAAAAATGGTATTTTCCTGGAGGGACTGTTTGATATATGTAGTATATGTTTCCTGCAACATTGTATAAATGCTTGAACAGCGATGAAGTTGCAATTTACTCTATCCTCACAATAGATTATACCATTGTACCATTTCCACCATAATGTAACTATAACTCTGGCTTTACTGCATTCACTGTTACTGCTTTCTTTGTGAGAAAATATGATGGAGAATTAGTCTTGCTGACAAAGAATTAATTTACCTGGTCTGAGTTCCAACAAGTCTCATTATCGGAGTCAAATAAATGTTTCTTTCCAAACTGTTTGGTGTCCTTATTGAGGACTGAGCTCACTCTGGGGGGGAAACAAAATAAAAATGAAGCACAAAAATGAAATCAATGGAATTCAAAAGACTTGAAATACTATGTTCAAGCATATTTGTGACCCATCATGCCAATCCGGTGTTATGTCTGAATGAACTTGTGAGAAAAAAGTTGCCTCCTCACAGTTATTTATATAAAGTGATTAAACTATAATGCAGTATACATTGCACTTCGGATACAGCGATATAGGATCCAACGAAAACTTTAAAAATCCCTGGGGTTTTTTTTTTTTCCTTCTATCTGATACTAATAAAGCCACCTTACATTCAACGAAGATCATAACCATATGCTTGGCTAAATTGAGGAAAGCAAAATTGCGAAGAGCAGGCTGCAAGCGAGTGAAGACAAAGCTGTTATCAATTTATTTACAAACTGCCATTGTCTGGTTGACCCTTTCACATTATAATACACTAACAATCAATGCAAGGTGTAGGGTGGGTGCATTGGGAGTACCGTATATTGCAAGCATGACATGACTCGGTGCCACCAACACCTAGTCACGTTGCAATGGGATGATTTTATATCTTTTTGTGTAGCAGTAGTTTCTAATGGTTTTACACTACAATATCATGATGGTATATGCAAGCAGCAAAATCGTTACAGCATTGAGTACAGTCACGCCCCCACCCACCCCCCGCAGTCACGTCAGAGTGCAATGTTCAACCAGATGCTCTGTGGCAGCAGATTCTTTACTACACAGTACATGTGTGTCATGTGAATGATGATGATGTGGTGGTTATGGTGGTGGTAGTAATGGTACTGGTAATGGTCATGATGATTTACCGTGTAAGCATTCGACCAATTCACGGGTTCAACTAACAAGGACAGAATTCCCAAAGTATGTCCTTCATTGTCTTAGTAAATTTTTCACAGCATCCACTAAGGGTTTTATGGTTTCAACGAACTAACCAGAGACTTAGGGCCAACACACCGGCCACTGAGAGAGAGAAAGAGAGAGAGAGAGAGTTGTGCCATAGCCTTCGTCAACTTATAGATAGTATGTACTTGGCTACGAAGCTCACAACATTGCCATCCAGAAGTATAACGACCAACAGACCGAAAGAATCAGACCTACAATGTGTGAGTATTTATCACAATACTGTATCTTGACACCTGACGACTCCATGTTTATTTTTCAATTACCTGTGAATAGCAGGATAGCTATGGACTCAGGCTATAGTTTTACAATAGGTATGCTTGTGTAGACAAGTGCCTTCCTCCACATCCTACCTTGTTATCCCGTGTGTCGAGTTGTATGGTGTGGTGGTGTATTTTTTGTTTGTATAAGTGAGTAGTAACTCAGGAGTGAATGGTATTCATTAGTTTGCCAACAAAAAAGGCATGAATATACGAGACCAGGATGCGCAAACATTGAGTTATTTGCAGCTCTTTGCTTTTAGCCAGACATTTTTATTTTTATGAGTAGTTCTCACTAAATTGTACCAATCAGACTATATAATAAATGTTTAAAGCTTACACATAGTTTTGTGTGTTGGTACATAATATTCGGCTAGGGGATATTATGGATGGCATCAATAGTTGTACAGTAGACTATATCACAGTTTATCTCTTGACTTTCAGCCGTGATCACGTATTCTGGCTGTCCCATGTAGTATGTAGATAGTTCGTCGAATGCGTGTTGCAATGTATGTATTACAGTATTTGTGGTAGTCTGTAGTAATGGTCATTGAGATGATGATAATGTGTGGTGGTTATTGTAGTAATGAAGATGATGTGGTTGTAGAGATATTGGTGTGGTGGTTGTAGAAGTAGAAGTGATGGTTGTGAAGATGATGTGATGTGGTGGTTCTTGAAGTGGCAGTGGTGTTGATGTGGTGGTAGTTCTAATCCGATTGTTAGCAGCCACAAGAACAACTTGCCTGTATTGAACTATGTCACAGACTAATGAGTTTGACATTGTGAATTAGCAAGTTGAAGAACCCCAAACTTAACAGTTATAATAGAGCTCAATAAGTATCATTCCAGAATTCCAGTCTATTTTCACTCACCACTACCCACAGTGTTGACTTTCTACTTTTACTTTCGTTTTCACGGTAAGATTACCTAATTGGACGTTTCAAAGCGAAATTTTTTTAATTTAAAAATTTATTAGGCAATCTGACAATAGTTATTACTTTCAAGGTGTTTTTACCTATCGTTTATCATAGATAAAATTCTAATCAGTCAAAAAATCATACCAATTTTAGCTATCATTCTTTTAACTTCTTTAATGGTGGTTAATGCCTTGTTTTGCAAATTTTATTAACTTAACCTGGCATTCCAGACTCCACCTCGTAGGAAATCATACAATAACAAAGTGGAGCGTTTAAGTCTAGAGTTTAAGTGTAAACTTGTGTCGAACACCAGACTTCAATCAAGATTCAAAGCTCAAGTCAAGGAAATTCTTAATTTGGGAGAAATTCCGTAAGCTCCTCAGTCTTGCATCTCTTTTCACCGCGGGGGCTGTTTTTCCGCAAGTTCCTAAATTCTGAGCACTTCATTCAATCAAGCAAGTACACTGGCACTGGCTTATTTGCATATTTGACTTGCCTTTTGTTATTAATTATTATTATTATTCTAGATATATTATCCTTTATATATCAATATAAAGGATGGGGGTTAGGGAGGGGGGGGGTTAGTCTTTTTTGTATTTTTTTTTTCCAAATGGAACTTTTGCCCTTCACTGCTGCAAGAAACTTGTGGAAAGACTCCCAGGAGTTTACGGAAGGCTCTTTTTTTTAGGAAGTGTCAATTGCCAAGGAGTGAGTCCTTGGTAGTTGACGGTTCATCAATTGCCAAGGAGTCAAATTTGAACTCTTCAGCCGCATGTGGTGATGTCAGTCGGGCCTCAATCAGCTGCATGTGGTGATTTCAGTCGAGCCTCAATTTGCGCGCATACGAATCTCGAACCCCGTCACTTTCTTTTCTTCCATTCGCCATTCACTCATTCCTTGTCAATCGTTGTGGAAAGGATCAAGTCAACACTTGTTGGCATTTGTTTTTAACTTTTATGTCTTTTCACGAATTCCAAGATGAGTTAAAATAATATCAAACAAAAATTACTGTTGATTTCAGATTCAGGGGGGGGGGGGGGGAACAGAGGGACGAAGTGGCAAATCCCTGCCAAGATGTCCTAGATTAAAAAAGAAAAGTAAGATTTCCTTTATTTTAAAGGTAATATACAGCACATCGTCTTAATACGGAATAATTAACGTAAAACATTTGTGCAACAAGATCAATCCGTGGCATTAATAGTAAATAGTTGTGATCTACCAACTGGCAAGGTCCGTAACAAAAAGAGGAAATATGAAAGAGAGAGAGAGAGAGAGGAAATGACAGAGAAATACATACACAGAGGAAAAAATGGCAGAGAGGGAAAAGGGAAAATGACAGAGAGAGTGTGTGATAGAGAAAAAAAGAAAAAATGACACAGAGAGAGAAAGAAGAGTAAAAGAGAGTATTAATTAATATTAATATTAATACATAACATCACTCTGTAGCAATGCATCACTTCGTGACACTAAAGGTACTCCATGGCAGTTAAAAGTACACATGCATAGTTGATGAACTGACACGGTCCTTGGCAATTGACAATTTGACAATTGTCGAGGTCCTTGGCAATTGACGCTACCCTTTTTTTATTCAGCTCACCAGGTCAAGAAAGGAAAATTAAACGCAAGTTATTCATCCAATAAATCTCCTTTATGTTTTTCAAAAAATTAACAAATTCGCTCTTTATCCAATACAAGAAATCGCCTATCACTTTTACATTTACTTTTTCACAATTGTGTAACCAGCGGCATGTGTCAAGAAACTGCAGCAAGATGCCAAAATCAAAAGTGAAAGTAAGTACATAGGGATTACGTTTTGTTTGATTGTGAACATGGCTTTAGTGCAGAGGCGCGGTCCCTGCCATCATCTTGCTTTGTTATAAAGTACAAGTACAAGGAGACGACGGCACTAAAAAAAGGTGGCGTTTTTATGCACCTCCGTTGGAGGTGTACAAAAACACACCGTTTTTATGCACCTCCATCGGCGGTGATGTTTAATTAATGAAAATGTTGCTGCATACGTCCATGAGGTTTAAATTTAAATAGTTTTAGATTGTAGTTTAGCACGCTGCTTAGTGATTACCGATGTACGTATATACAATGATAATAAATTAAAGAATAATAACAATAATTTTAAAAATCAAGTAAAAAGAAAATAGCACACAAATACTGATCTCAAAGAAATAAATAATTTTAGAAAATTAAAATCGAAGTTTTTTTTTTAAACATGATAAAAAGTTTTTTTGAAAAAAAATAACAAAAAAAAGAAAATAAGAAGAGAAAAAAACAAACAAAAATGTTATCTTTCTCAATAAAGTAAACTTAAAAAAAGATAAAATATGCCTACGATGGGAATCGAACCCAATACTTTCAAGGTCCTCTGCGCTTTGGAGCCACCTAACTGTTCATTACATTTAATAATGTCTTTCTAAAACACTATTTTACCTTCAATACAACTTCTATTTTCTGGTTTTATATTTCGATTTTTTAGATTAATATTATTTTTATATAAATTTATTAACAAAAACATCCTACAGATGTCACAATATCACTTTCGCCGTGTCCAAATACAGCAACACAATATTGCTGATGAAATTGGGTGGGATGCGTATGCGTGACGGAGGTGTATAAAAATGATCCGTTAAGATACACTGTCAACGGAGGTGTGCATAAAAACACTACGCTGAAAAAAAGGCTGTGGCTATTCAGACTCAAGTCTGAGTAGTCTTCCTTTGTTATTCGGACTCAAACTCTGATACATGTGCAATCATTGAGTTATTAGGACTTGAGTCTGAATAGTCTCCTGTGGCAGTATATATAGCTTCTTTTCAATTTTTTAAAATTTCAATTTAATTAAATTATTGTCAATTACATAAAATTGATGCAAACGAAAAAAACAATCATGGTATAATTACTATCAACAAGTATTATAAATCCACTTTATTTGATGTGACAGACAAAATCATCAATCAATTGGAAGTCAAGTTATATATTAAATAGAAAGGAGTTCAAAAGTTCCATTAAAAATTAACATATAAGTCAGTCAAGAGTAATTGTGGTCCAAAGGTAGACTTCTAACTTCCGCAGGGAAGCTGCCTTGGTCCAGTTTTGTTTTTAATCTTTATTAACGATCATCCAGACATTGTGGACTCTCTGTGTCAAATGTATGCAGATGACACTAAGGTGTTCTCAGGGTAGACAAGGAAGAGTTCATAAATCAGCTCCAAAGTGATCTTGACAGCTTGGTACAGTGGACTGATACATGGCAGCTTAGGTTTAATGCAGAAATTGCCATGTCTTGCACTTGGGATATAGAAACCTGCACCATCAGTACATAATGAGAAAACATGACTCTAGCGAGACTGTCATACTTCAGCATACTGAAGAGGAAAAAGATTTAGGTGTGTTAGTTGATCAGGAACTGAAGTTCTCTCAGCATATAGAAACCCAAGTAATTAAAACAAACAGGATCATTGGCCTCATTAGGAGGTCATTCACTGATCTTGATAAAGATAACATGAGACAATTGTTCACTGCACTTGTACATCCCCACTTGGAATTTGGCAATGTAGCATGGGCTATGAGACAAAGACCTCATAGAAAGTGTTTTAAGACACGCAACTAGGGTTATTCCTGGATTCAAAGATCTAGAATACACAGAAAGACTGAAAAGGATACGAATACCGAGCATGCAGTATAGGAGAGATAGAGGAGACCTTATCGAAGTGTTCAAATACATGCATAATCTGTAAACATGAGCCTTCTCAATCTTGATTCCACCAGCACCACCAGAGGACATAGATTCAAACTCTCCAAGGAAAGGTGTTCTCTAAACCTTATCAGAACTTCTCAGTTCGGGTAGTCGACAAATGGAACCGCTTGCCTGCAACAGTTGCCAACGCCCCTTCATTGCAGGCATTCAAGTGCCATCTCGACGCTCATTGTGAAACAGAAAAATACAGTTTGTAGTGTTTAATTCAGACACTTCCCTATACTATGTGGCATGCCCGGTTTTGAGAGACGTGAATTAAATACGTTCACGAATGCACAAGAGCAGATAAATGGCTGTAAAAGCCTACATAAATAAGTCTGGACTTATATCATATCATAACAAATTTACACGATGTCCAAATAAAATCAGGACAAATAATAATAATAATAATAATACATTCTGGTGTGTTAGACAGGCAACAATCCTTCAACAGTCTGAAGAAGGGGTATCAGCTGAGTCAGTCTGATATGGGCAAAACACAAATTCATCTGAACTCTTTATATGCTGCTATCAGTTCTGCCCCCTGCCTACTGCACATTGGAGTTTGAGTCTGAGTAGTCAAGGGAGACTATTCAGACGCGAGTCTGAATTGCCTATTTGGCACTAAAAAGTGGCTTTTTTTCTACTCTTTTCCATATTTCCTGAACATTTTAGCAATGCAACCCTAAAATGCTGTGAACGTAGCCTAGGCTCACTGGAATAACTCTTCATAGTAAAAACTATGTATAGCGACATCGATATATGGTGAGGCTATGTGGTCTTGTGATATGACACTCGCTTTCGGATCAAAAGTCCTGGGTTCGAGCCTTACTCAGGGCATAGTTGAGTCCTTGGAAAAGACTCTTTACTCACATTCTCTCACTGTACTCTGGTGTAAAATGAGTACCTAGCTGTTAACAGTGCCGTCTCTTTCCGAAAAAATTGTAATATTGCCTAACAGTCATCATGTCACTTCCTACATGTTAAGTGTTGCGGTTGGCCAGCTACCCCTTAAAGTGCTTTGAGCATGTTTAGTGGATATTGCGCTATATAAACGCTCAATTTTAATTTTTAATCGCCAACTTGAAATCGACAGTCAGGGCAATATTTCTGACACCCTGTACTCGTAAACCAATAAAAACATCAACCAGTGATATTTAGTCCTCTCCAATGCCTGTTGATAGACTGTGTCTGATGATCACCCATGACCTCCATGCCATTGGTAGGGTAGTAGATTTCATACTGCGTGAATCCATCAATTTGTTACACGAGTGGCTGATGCTGTAATCAAGGTCAAATGCTATTACCGTTTGTAACAATCAAGCCCCTTTTTCTTCATGTTTTGGTTTCTTTTCAGTGTAATTCATTACTTTACCCATTGATTTCATTCATTCCAATTTGAGTATCCTTTAGTGGAAGTCTCAGCTATGCTGTTGGTGCCTTATGAATCCAGCAATCATGGGTTGGAGGGGGAGTTTTGAACTGTTGAGTTTGTTTTTCTTTCTTTATTTTTGTTTTTTAAATTGCGATTTCTGCGAAAATTACATCTTTGAAAAACTATATAGTAAGGTTTGGACATGCTTAGAAATTTACACCAAACGTTTATCTGTATCAAAATAAAAATTGATATGAGCAAAAACAAAATAATCAAAAAATCGGGAGGATTCAAAAACAACACTTGATTTGTTAATAGATGGTCTGTTAAGTTATATTTAGCAGTATTGCAGAATCCTACTGTCAAAATTAGAGATTTTTGGTTTCACTATGACCTTCCCCCTATGAATTCGAAGAGGGAGAGAATTCTTAAGACTTTTTATTTTCAGGAGTGGACAGAAGCACCAGGGAATGTAAAAACAGAACAGTTTTCGTCACCAGTCGTCCATGATCAACACAAGAAGTCCATTTTCATCCATATTTTGGCAAAGCCAGGCGCAAAGCACAACAATATCACTGGTAATAGTGTTTGATGTATGTATTATATTATAGAGAGTAAAATATATGCTTTAAGGTTAGTCTTCAATGTTCCTGTTTTAGCAATTATAATTCTGATGAAATAGAAAATTTCCAAGAGTTGCAGATGATTAAATAATACGAGTTGGCATAAGTGCTCATGTTCATTGTCAGCAATCTCATCTCATTTTACTGAATTGCCTGTGGTTAGGGATATGTACTATTAACCCCCGATCCTCGACCGCTGTATAAACGTAACATACCATTCCCAACTGACTTACGCCGCAGTCGTTTAAGTGTAACACACCTTTTCCAAGTGACACGGGCATCAGTTGTAACACACCCGACCTTGATTCAGTAAAAATTCCATTGTGTTCTTTATGAAATAAAAGCCGAAGTTTGATTGGTTGATATTATTAGTTTCAGCCAATCAGCAAACAGTTTATTTAAGCTGTTTGGGTTGAGTATGAAGCTAGTTTTTGACGTAAGAAATGACGCGATCAAACCCGAGTGACGCTATATGTTAGCTACGTCATTCAAACTTGCTAGGCAAGTACTGGGAACCGGTCGTTATTTCCGGTTGACCCCAATGCGGTACTAGAGTTAAGGCTTTTAAAATCAAGATTTCAGAATTAGATCTTTTTCATTTAAATCATGAGATATTAGTTATAAGTTAAAAATTAAAATTTATTTCAGGAATCGATAGCGATGGTATTGGTGTCCAAATAGCTGCTCCTCCTGTAGATGGAGAAGCCAATGCCGAGCTTTTGAAATTTTTCTCTAAAATTTTGGGAGTGAGAAAATCTACCATCCAGTTGGAGAAGGTATGTGCTTTGATAATTTAAAACAAATTTTTTTCAGTACATTCTCGATTATTACTGAAAGTATAAAATGTCTATTGAGATTTGGTAAAATACTGTACAGCTTCTTTTTTTCTTCCTTGTGTAAAGAGGATGTAAGTGACTAAAGCCAATGGAGATCATAGTAATGGTGCAACCAATGGGAAGAAACTGCAGAATAAGAAAGCTGTAAAAGATACTTTCCTATACCAATAACTAACACAGACCTATTATTTTTGGAGTGAAGAAATTACTATAAAGTACTTGTTTCAGTTGTTAGAAGATGGTGATGATTAAAACTTTAAAATCTGTTTGTAGCTATATCGGGGAAAACAAGTATATGTAGTTCCATAAATACTGTTTTCCCTTGATTTTAGAAATCTGAGTTCAAACCCCAGTGAAAACTTATGTTTTGTTGCGTTGTGTTGTGTTGTTTGTTGGGGTTTTTAAAAATTTTTTTTTGTTTTTTTTTGTTGTTATTTTGGGGTCTTGATCTTAATCCAGTAATTCTTGCATATTATGAGATAAAATAAAACAGTCATTCATTAAAATCCTACCAAACCATGACAGTTTCCTTCTTCTAACTGTGGTGATGAGGGGTTCCTGACGTCCTGCACGATCTTGCATTCCCCTACATCTATATTGGTTCTGTGTTCTGTATACGGCACTTGCAGGAGTTTTCGATAACTTTTCATCTCAAAAGCAGAGATTCTGTGCTTTAATTCTGCAGTTAATGTCCATGCCTCACAGCCCTATAGTAATATGTAAAGTACCAGTGATTTGTGTAGTTTAATTTTTATTTCAAAACTGATTGGACTTTTCTATATTTTTGTCAGTCTCGTTGGTGTTGCTGTTGACATTCCTATTCTTGCTTTAATCTTAGTTGCACTGGTACCATCCTTGGTTAGCAGAACACCCAAGTATTTAAATGTTGACAATTCCTCGTTTTTCATTATCGATTGAAATTCCTGCATGTCGATCATTTCTACTATTTATCAGTATTTGAGACTTTTCTGTACTTATTATCATTCTGTATTGCATTGCTTTATGTGCAAATGAGTCAGTTATATCTTGTAGTTCTTGCTTGCTTCAGCCATGAGGTCTATGTTGTCAGCAAATCGCAAATTACACAGTTTCCTTCTGCCAGTTGATACAGAGGTTTGATGATTTTCGAGCGCTTCACTCATAATTTTCTCTAGGAACACGTTGAAGAGCATGCAGCCTTGTCTGATGCTCACATTTGTCCAGAAGAACTCAACAAGCTTGTTGTTCTAGAGAACTGCACTTGATGCAGTACTATATAGTGCTTTGATTATTTGGATTAGACCCTCTTCGAAACCATAAAAACGTAGTGTATCCCACAAACTTTCATGCTATCAAATGTTTTCTAAAATCTATGAAATTGTGAAATAGTTCTTTTTGTTGTTGAAGGAATTTTTCTGTCAGAATTCTGTTATTGGAGACTTGTACTATGCTCCTTCCAGCTCGAAAACCAGCTTGCTCTTCTGCCAGGATATCTTCGTTTTTTTGTTTTATTCTGTTTAGTATAATCCGCAGAAGTATTTTACTTGGGTGGCTAATGAGACTTATGGTTCTATAGTTACTGCACTTTTTCAGATCTTTTTCAGAAGTTCAAACCAAGAAAAATAAACTATATAATGGAAACTGGTTTTAATCTATCAAATATTTTCTAATAAAACAGGTCTTAATATTTATCTTAAAAGTAGCTTCTGTATTGCATTTTCTTTAAGAAATTGGAAGGACGTTCCAATTAGGAGGGGCAGCATGAGAAAAAGACCTATCAGAAAACTTTTCAGAGCCTTTTTTGGGAACAGTAATTGGAGATGATCACTAGATCTTAAAGTTCTGGAAGGAGAGTACAATGAAATATGATTTCATAAAAATGAAAGATCAGTTTTGTTGATACATTTAAAGCAAAGGGCAGAGATGTTGTATTTGAGTCTTAATTCAACAGAAAGCCAGTTAGGTGACAAATATATCGGTGTGATTTGATCTCTTGCCTTTTTTCTTAGAATGATTTTGGATGTGCTACAATTTGTGAAGCGGATGATTTGGAATGTTATAAAAATGCGAATTACAGTAATCTATTCTTGAAAATATAAATGCTGAAACGATGGTTTTCAGTGCAGTACTGATTAAAAATAAAATCTTTCTTAGATTTGGAATGGGCATTGAACTGAAAGGCCTTTCTTGATGTGGTTCACATAGAATGCTGGAGCAGGACATTGGTCATGAATTGTACAACAGTCTTGTGTATTCTTTGTGTTTGTCACCATCTGTAAATAATTTTCTTTTCATTTTTCTTTTTCAGGGAAGCAAATCACGAATTAAGGTAATATCTGTTCAAAACGACAGTGCATTATCAGTTGAAGACATACTTGGAAAGATTCAGTCACAAATATCATAGGTAAGGATCTTGATGACAACTTCATTATTTTTGCAAGTGATTTGATGTTATCAATGGAATGAGTTGTCCAAACATTTTATGAACTATTTTATCCCTAAGAGGGATTTTTTTTAAACTGATGAGAACATCTCTAGGCTGCTGTTATGATAGCGCCTTGTGAACTAGGATGGGATGACCCACTCAATGCCAAGAGTGACATCAATGTGTTTTGAGTGTCTTTCCCAAAGGTTAAGAAGTGAAGACCATACAAGTGTCTTGACACTCTTTTGCTGTTAATCTTTTAAAATTTTTATATTTTTGTTTTTCAGTGCTTCTCCACTAGAAATGAAAATAATGGATTTTTCTTTAGCACACAGTATCCCCAGTAATGAGGCTCTTGTCGCTTTACACTTATACAGATCTTTTTTAATTGTTTTATTGTCATTGTTTTCTTTCCTCTCTCCCTTTTTTTCTTTCCCCCAGAAAAATGTTCATTTTCAAGAGATCACTTCAGTGGTTAGTGATGAAACAGAGAAAAATATTTCATTGTTTACCATTAGCCATGATTCATTCATCACAAGGCATTTTACACAACAGGCTCCAGCAAACAAATACTCAGTCACGAAGCAACCACTTGAATCAGCTCAAACCTAAAGAATACCCAAGATGGCTCCAGAAAATGCACCAGTCACTCGTAAAATACGACTGTTTGCCACCTCGCAGACAAGGTTGAATTAATTTTTAAAAATTTTCTCTTTTAGATTTTTAAAGGGTCAAAGCTTTTACAGGCTTTCATAAACGACCATGTCAACTTCTTTAAAGAAAAAGAAATTCTCTAAATTTACCAAGTATTTGGGGTTTTTGTTTTTTTCTTTTCCTTTTTTTTTTTTTTTGGTATACTCTATTAAAAAGTTGAAAACTAGAAATCAACTAGTGGAGGTCTGATTCTACTTTAGTGACATAGCCCAATTTAAATCTTAACAAAATTGTTTATTGATTCAGTGATGATAATCATCCACGGAAATCTGGCATTTTTATATTTTCTCAGAAATTTTCCTGTTTTTGCCGTGCCAAACATTTTCCTGTCATAAGTGCTCAGGCCTCTAAGTGGAAGATCAGTGGAAAAATAATCATGATGAGATGTCTTGTGTCATACACCCTTGCTCAGTTGCATGCATTTTTGTGACACTCTCATTTTTATGACGTCAGGCTAAACATACTGGCAGCGGATGTCAAAAGTGACACAAGACTGGTTGAAAGGGAAAGGGATGGGGCTTATGTCTTTTTGTTTTTTGTTTTTTTTTCTATGTAGCTGTAGCTCTCAAATAAAATAAAAGATCAACATTCACGACTGTTTGCTTTTTTAAAACACCAAATGAGGTTTTATGGCAGCTTCAGTTATGATCTTGATATCAAGACTAGCATCGATGCAAGGAAAAATGCAATACTTTTAGCATGTTATGTTATTAGATGCCGTTGTTATTGAGAGATAATATTATATTATAATAAATTCATTTTACCTATATTTTATGATTTATTAAAGATTCCTTGGTCTTATGTATAAACTGCATTACCAATAACCACAAGGTTTCATTAACAAATAAACTGCAGCCCGCTTTGTAAAGAAAAGAAAAAACACTTTCAGGTTTTTTGGTCAAAAAAGTTAATCGTAATCTTTTGATGGAGGTAATATAAATGTGAGTAATATTGTAGGCATTTTAAATCATGATAAGGATAGGACAATATTCAATATTTACATGAAATTTAATTATATCTTTTATGATGAGAGTGGATATGCACTTGTACTTACAATATATTTTAATGATAATGCATGCTATTACATAACCATATTCTTTGATTTTGTCCGACTTCTTTTTGACACTTTGCCATTATAATCACTGATTGATTATCACATTGCTCATAACAGAAATGAAATATTCCAATTCCACAAAATGGTTGAACACAATGTAAGCTGTTTCTGTTTTGTTTTTTTGTTTTTTTTTGTTTTTATTTGTTTTCTTTTTAAAGTAAATTAAATATTTTTGAAACGGTGAGCTAGATTAAAATTTGATATTAATCACCAACACTATTATCAATATGATTAACAAAATTCGAAACTCTTCTGAGCTCAACTGTTTAACCTACATACATCCAAGCACTTAAGCAATGCCAATTATAAATAAAGTATGCTTTTCAATTATTTTTTTCTCAGACATAGCGGTCATTGATGGCAGTCAACTTGAATCATATTCAACAGATGAACTTTTATCCATGGTTTGGAATGTCACACAGTCTAACAACAATGCAAGTTTTTTATTGATTGAACTATGGAGACGGATGGATTCAATGAATTTTGATCAGATATTGTCTGTCGCAGACATTTTCTTCATCAGGGGAGTGCAGTGTGGTTGGTATCTTGGTGCCATGGTTGCAAATTTTCAAGAAATGGTGGATGTTACACAACTAACACCATCTCAGTTGACTCGCTTTACATTTCATGCTTTGGATCGCCATCGGGCAACACCTCCAACATTCGTCCTCACTCTTGAAGACACAATAACTCATTCTGTGGATTCACTCACTTTGAATGAATTAGCTGTCATATGTCACTCTTTTTTCACCAGTCAGCTCTACATTCGCTCCATTGAACTTTTGGACAAGATCTCCATAAAGCTGATTAAAGAATTTGATTCTTTGAGCAATCATTATTTACCAATATTTATGAAGACAATGCGTTTTTCTAATTTTATAAAGATTAGTTTTTACAAAGACTTGGGGAATATACTGTTGGAAAAAAATTATTTGGAGAACTTTCGCACCCTAGCCCAGATGATGCACATAGCTCACACATATGCATCAGTCCGTGTTTGCCATCCTATGTTGTTTTCTTACATTTTGAATACCTGCTGTCATCCAAAATTTACCTTTCGTTTGAAGGATTTATCAAAATTGATTTGGTCATGTGGAACGCTTGTTACAGACAGTCCTGAAGACATTTTAGCCATTAGAAAGATTGTAACTTATCTCGAGTACAACTTGTCTCTGAAGGAATCACTGAATTATCCTGATAATCTTGTGGATCTTGTAAGTGGATTGTTTTTCCTCAATCTTCGTTCTGACTTTCTTCTTGATCTACTTTTTCACCCGAAAAGTGTCTCTGCAATTATTGGTAAGTGCTTATCACCTCATGGTTATATTTTTATTTTTTTATTTATTATTATTATTATTATTATTATTATTATTATTATTATTATTATTATTATTATAATTATTATTATTATTATTATTACTATTATTATTATTATTATTATTATTATTATTATTATTATTATTATTATTATTATTATTATTATTATTATTTAAATTTTAATCTTGTACTATGAGTTTCATTATCAGATTAAAAAAAAAACAACTCAATCCTTTTAAATAGTAGAGAGTAAAAATATTGAGGTTATGGATATGTCCCTTTAAAAAAGGAAAAGTGCTTTAGTTTTAAGGTGCATATTCTTTTATATCCTTAAAAAGGCAGCATTCATGTTTGTCTCATCTATGGTATGTAATTTGAGAAAAAGCTTTCAAAATTCAGGAACTGTAATGAAATATCCAAGTCTTTCCAACAGGATACAAACTCATGACCATCCAATCAAATGGTAAGTGACATTACAACTACCAAGTCGCTTGGCCAAGCATTTGAATAAGCAGATGTGTAGAGTTTGTCCCATTGAAATAGAACCTAATAACATATACTTGTCAAATGTGGAGAATCATAGCTGACATAGAAAAAATTCAAAATATGCAAAATTCCATAACTTGAGTCAAATGCCCCCCTGATTCCTAATGCGTGCATTTTCTTGTTATCTCACCTCTGGAATTAAATTCAAATCTGACATGAAGTTGAAATGAAGTTGAAGTTTGGAAGTCAGAGTTATAGAATCAGTCATTAGATTATTTGGATCTCTTTTTTTTTTTTTTTTCGTAAATAAAATGTATATTTATCTGTTAACTTTTGAATTGTTGTTTCCTTGTGTAGAAATGAGTAAGAGCAGAGAGAGCAAGTTGCCTCAGCTAAGCATCATCGACAACGCTTTGGATATAGAGCATTCTGGCTATACTGGAAAACGCTTGAGCAAGGTAAGAGTTTATATGAAGACTGCTTGACGCAGTGTTTTATCTCATCCTCAGATTTTTAAAACTTTTGTAACATTTGTATTTCTATCCAGGTAATTTACTTATTAGCACAATTTAGTCAAATAATTATCTGTTAAAGAGATATTTATATTATACATGGTTTAAATGTAGTTGTAGAAAAAAATGTATTTAACCTTTGAAATTTGCTTTCATTAATTAATCAATTTAGACTTTTTTAATAATGTCAAGTGAGAATATTTTATAATGAGTATTTGGATGGGAAGATGGTAATTCACTTTGTCAGATGTAATTGCTTACATCATCTTTTTTTCCCCCTCATTACAATGTATATGGGTCATTCCACCTCAATCATGCCCCTGTAGCACTTTACAAAGTGTGTAATTTAGTATCAAGGAAAGACCATAACTTTCTAGTTTCTTGTACCAAGTGAAGTCGTTAATAGATATAGCTGCTCTTAGCTGGGTCAGTTTATATGTCTTGGAAACCAAACTGTTGCCATTCAAATGACGAAATTTTCCTAAAATTCATGGCTAATTTTTAACACGATCGGCTGTGTTTCATATTATCTTAAATAATTCCTACAGGTTCAAGTTCCTATACGTTTCATTTGTGTTTTCACAAAGAGGTATTTTTCTACCGAGTATACAATGCAGTTAAAACAGTCTATGTTTGCTAAAATTGAGTTATTGGGCATACAAAATACAGTTACAATCGTTTCACGTCTCGTCCATTAGGTAAATAAAATTTTCACAGTTTTCTGAATGTCACATACAAGTGTGAAAATGTAATATACTAAATATAACAATGTTATTTATTCCATAGCACTTCCTGTCTTCTGGAAGCCTTTGGAGATTAAATAAGGTGTATACTGAGCCACCTTTAAAGTGCTCTTGTTTATCGTCCAAAAGTAACGGTTATAATAAGGTCATTTTGTAATACAAAATCAAGGTCACATGATCCAAGCTCCATTATTTCAAGAACTACTTGTGAAACAGGTCGCAATGTTATTGATACTGAAGTTCATCTATTATGTATTACTTATAACTTATGGCCTAATTAAAAGCCTGTGGGTATTTTTCTAATTTTGATGTTAATAAGATAGAATGGTTGGGGTGGATTGACCCATATATAAAAATCTGTATTATATATATGACTAATATGTGTATTCATACAGGAGTCGAAGAGCATTATTTCATCACTTTTAGGGAATTTTTCTGTGGAAAGGGAGATGTCTTTGAAAAAAGGCTTGAGTGAAGCTGTAGTAGCATTACAACAAATGTTTGGAAAAGACAAGGTGTTGTGCACGAAGCTTCTTCCTCACCTCCATACAACAGGTACGAGACAGCCCAACCAATTAATTCATTGCCAGAATGGTATCAAGGCTATATTTCTTAATCCTTTATTTACCCCCCCCTTTGAATAAGCACAGGGGTAACTAACCAATATAATGCTACGTTTAAATCAAAGCCCTATCTCCACTGAGTAAAAAGTTATGCAGTTTCAAAGGTGTCATTTATGTGGATGACTCACCAAGAGTAAAAAATACAGAAAATATGGGACGCTTTTCCAGCGTTTTATATGGTTTGTGGCTGTATCTCGCTTAATACACAGAATATGATATTGAAACTTGGCAATTTTAGGGCAAATATGATGAAAACATCAGAAGAGCTCTAACTCGTATTGTTTAAGAGCTGTATGGATAGGGTCAACAGTAATTTTGTTTTAAAATATACATAATATTGATCATTTGGAACAATTCCGAAGGGTTATATTTTGTTAACAGCCCACAGAAATGATGTGAAAAATGCCTGCTAAATTATTATTATCAATCAAAGTAGTCTGTGAGACCATGTCTTATTTTATTTCTGAGAAAGAGAGAGAGAGAGAGAGAGAGAGAGAGAGAGAGAGAGAGAGAGAGAGAGAGAGAGAGAGCGTGTGTGTGTGTGTGTGTGTGTTTATTTACTGTGAGGAAAAGAGAAATGGGACGATTCTATTTCAAAGGGGTCAAAGATTGTTAAAAAGTCGAATTATCAAATGATGAGTAAGACAAAATACAATAGCGACACGTTTAGCACCCCAATGACGTCACAAAATTAAAAAGTGCCAAAAAATAGACTGGTGGATGAGGTGCCAGATTGCCATGCATGTGGCCAAAAGATAGAATTATATTTCTTTTATTAAATTTTATTTACTTATTTTTGTCTCAGTGACTTTTATCCTGGTCTATTCAATTTTATGTTTTGCCAAATTCCGTTAGTTTTAAGGGGTTCAGTCTTAGTAGCGAAAACCATGCGAGTATCTATTTAGTCACTTTTTAAATCGAATTTGGTCAGGTGGAAGTCTGGCCATCTGGCAGCCTTGCCTCGCAGACGTCACATGCGTGTCAAGCGATGGGGCGGGAAAATGGCTGTCTCCTCTTCTCACCCATTGAAGCGTAAATTGGGTTGATGTTTTGTGATAAGTACTTACCATATTCCGATGAAATTTGAAACATAAACAGATGAAATATGCATCTATAACCTTATTCGCGCCAAAATCATGCTCTTGATAGATTTAGAAATATTTCACTCAAAAGAGCAAACATCTGTTTTTAACGGCTTTCTGATAAACGCACGAGTTTTGTCGCTTGACATAATCTAAAATGACATCTTTACTAATTGTCTACCAAATTTCAGACATATTTATTGATAAAAAGCGTGGTAATTAACTTTTTAAAATAGCATATACGAAACGGCTTCGTCCCATATTTTGACGCGAATTTGGGCACTTCGTAAGCGAAAAAGAGGCCTAAAGATTTGTACGGGATAGTCATTGCTATATAAGGGGCATAGCCTCATGACTTGTTTCAATTGAAAATTCATAGAAGAAAAAAAGCTGTGCTCCCATTCACTCCAAATCAAATTCAATTAATAGATTGATTATAGGGGGCTCAATTAAATTGAGTTTTTAACAAATCGGATCAGCAGGTTTAATGACAACAAGCTGTTGGGTTGACAACCTTTCAATAGTTTTGCATTCATTTTCACTATCAGTGTCCGGCAGATTTCCAGTCGAGTATAATTGGGATGAAAAATCGTTATTATCCACTTCAATGTCACTTTCATTACTATCACCATGTTTTTCAACAACAAGGGAATCTAAATCAATTGGGTCAGATCGCAATTTAAAAAATTAAGCTCGATTATGAATCAGCCTATTTCTTTCCGGCACCAAAAGAAAAATGTTACAAAGCTACTTTCAAATATTTCATAAAGAAAACAATTTCACAATAATGTGACTCCATCAGCAGTGGGTGAATACAGGTAAAACAGACTCTGCTTTCGCTGGCCCTATGCCTTGTGGGAAATAATGATACTTTACAAGGGGTCCATAACCAACAGCAATACATAACATGTAGTCATGTAGGACGAGACATGATTCCTATTAGGGGATTTTTTTTTTTGGGAAGGGGGGGGGGGGGTTAACAGGGACTAAGTTGTTAATGGCCAGGTACTCATTTTACACCTGAGTAGGGTGAGAGAATCTGATGATCCATTTCCAAGGACTCGACTATGCACCGCTCAGGACCTTTCAATCTGAAGGCGAGTTTCATACCATTAAACCACATAGCAGCATTGAATTAAGTTTGATTTGCCAAAATCTCAGAACAGGTGACATCTACTCAAATGTAATCTTTTAATGACATAGTTTCCACAGTTATTATAAAACCCAATCTTATCTTATTTAAAATAAAAAGTGCAGACATTTCTTTTCTTGAGTAGTTTTATTGTGTTTGTCTTCGTTGGTTTTGAAATTTAAATCAAAACTTAATTAAGTAAATTACCGAATTAATAGATATTGAGCTGTAACTTTGGCATTTTAAAATATTATGCCTCACAAAGGAAGACCGTGTACATTTTTGTTTATTTATTAAGTAATTGGTTTTAAAAAATCTTTGTGGTCTGAACATATGGATCTAGTTCCATTATAGTAAGATTATTGTTGTTTTCATTATTACTATTATTATTGGCTTGATTTTTCAGATATCATTTTGGTATTTGACACAGTAGAATCAAAGTTTACTCGACATGACAAAGAGACAGACCAAAGACCACAACAGAATAGCCGCTACATTAGGTAAGTCTCTCCAAGAATTCAGATATTATATGGACTGTAAATAGATTTATTTTTTAATATTCACATTTTGAAGGGCATGACTTACTTTTTACAGTTGACAATGCCTTCATGATCATCCTATATATCCAAGAAATCTTAGAATTGACTCTCGAATTCATTGGCATATGATGTCATGAAATATGTACTTTTTCTGTCTTTTCTTGGTTCACTTTCACTCCAATTCCATTCAAATTATCGTGAGATAAGAGATGGGGGGGGGGGGGGTCGATTATCGTGAGATAAGAGACAGGGGGGGGGGCTGCGAAGTGGCCGAGTGGTTAAGGCATTGCACTGTGACCCGGAAGGACCCGGGTTCGAGTCCCGCTTCAGGCACTTTCGTTTTTTTCCTTGAGCAAGATTATTACCCCCCAATTTGCTCACTTGGACAACATGGGTGATTCCTGTTGACATCAGACATCTTGTTTGATGAATTATCTATTTTCCTTCGTGAAATGCCTAGGCGACGATGTATTATGATGTATGGCGGAAAAGGCGTATTTTAAAAAAAAAAAATTTGATCGTGAGATAAGACTTAGAAAAAAGTAGCAGTAGCCGCAATTCACAGTGTTACAAAGTGAACAGACAGCAGGGCTCAAATCCTGCTCCATCAGGTTTTACTCAATGTCTTATCTACTCAGCCATCTGGAAGTTCAATTTTCAGTATCCATGTCACCTTAACAAAATGTCATGATTGAGGTAGTCAGGCAGATTTTAGGTTTTTGTGTATTTATTTCATATAAATTCTTTCTTTCTTTTTTTTTCCTCTTTTTTTTTAGACTGGCTGTACAGATCATTAGTAACTTGCAGACAAGTTATGATGGAATGCCGCTGGGAATGTTGCATATGAAGTTGAGACAGTTGAAAACTTTAGGATACCATCCAGTGCTTGTAAGGAAGACTTTCAGTCTTTTCTCTGTCAAAAAAAAGAAAACAACATAATTAGAATTTCCACTTGTAATATCCTGTTTCAAACAGGAATAATTTACAAGTATGTTTATTGAATTGATAAGACCTCAGAAGTATCTACCATTTATATTTTTGAAGCAGTGACCAGCTGAGCTCTAGCATTCTGACTTTTGCCACCAAAGCTACCTCGCCTTCCTCAGAAATATAAGCCCCCTCAATGAGAGTAGTATTACTATAAACAATTCCTGGTTTGCTTAGTAAAAATTAATGTTTTAATCCTCATCGCCTCATCGGCTACTGAGGGTTCTGATACCTCATTTGGTAGGGTCCTCTCTTCACACTCAAAGGGACTTTGATCGATCCCTGGAGAGGTTCCTCTCTCTCTCTCTCTCTCTCTCTCTCTCTCTCTCTCTCTCTCTCTCTCTCTCTCTCTCTCTCTCTCTCTCTCTCTCTCTCTTTCTCTCTCTCTTTCTCTCTCTCTCTTTCTCTCTCTCTCTCTCTCTCTTGATCTCTTGAATTTGCCACTTTCTGAGGTATATATATATATATATATATATATATATATATATATATATATATATATATATATATATATATATATATATATATATATATATATATATATATATATATATAAATTCAAGAAATCAATCAAAGTGTCATGATTAAGCTTCATTGTGGGTGAAATCATGACAGGTTGAAGATTCGATAGTGGGCTGGGTTTAACGCTACAGAAGTGTGTCACCACTCTATTCGAGACTAAAGAGAGTGGGGCTTTGCAGTATGGACTTATGCAGTCATCGGTGACCTTTAGATGGACTGGGCATAGTCTAGACAACAGGTGAACATTGACAGGTGTAAAGAGAGACTGAGCAATATCCTTTGTTTTGGGATTGACAACTGTGCATTGTGACCAATGGGTTTGGTGAGAGCTTATTGTCTCTCATCACGGCTAATCTCTTTGATTTTTACAAATGTTGAGAACAAAAGAGTGAAAGTGAAAGTTAATCCAATCTGAATAAGATGTCGGCTTGCATCAAAGTTGCTTTTGCTTGACAAAATATATACAGGGCTGCCATTTGGTTTTTGTTTCAATCAAATTGCTCAGTCTGTGGTAGGCGAAGCACAATGTTTACAACTTGTTTGAGTTTATAAACATCTGGCCTGAGCAAGAAAACAGACAACCCTTAATGTTTTCTTAGGAAATGAGAGATGTCAAACTCAAAGGGAAAAGGTGGAATTTACAACCATAACCCCCCCCCCCCCCCCCCCCCAAAAAAAAAAAAAAAAACCAAACAAAAAATTAATTAGCCTGTGTAAACTAAGAGGGAAAATGTTGCAATAGTGGACAGGGATTTTAACTTTGGTTGATCGTAACATTTTCGCTAATCCCAAGGTTTTGTGAATATCCTGAGTGGACTGTATTTGTTAACATCGAAGCAATTGAGTTGACATGCTCTATCTATTATGTTTCATATTACAGATTGATGCTGAGGATGCTGTGAAATTTGTTTACTGTGACATGCACTCAATTCAAGACCATATACTAAAGATCATATCCCAGGCGGTTGGTATAGATTTAACCCACTTGTCATCATGGTCACAATTGAGCTCAGGGGAACTCAAAAGATGCAATACACCAGTGGATTCTACATCATGAAGCGGTGACAAGATATTTTCATGTCATTGGTGATAAAAAGATGTTGATTTTTAATAGCTATGGAAACTGTGGCCGACTAGCATATTTTCATCAGTTTTCCTCAATTGAAAATTGACAAATTACAGTCTAACAAGTATTCATTGAACTGCACAGGACAAAAGAAAAAGTTCTCTCTTTTATATGGTCCAATTTAGCCACATGTTTTTATTAGATCAACCAATTGGCTAAGCATTTTTACAAAGACCCGTGTATTTCCTTGCTAGTTCAAAAAATTATTTATTTATATATTTTTTAAATGAACTTTTGTCAAGTATTATCACCACCTTTCAAATTTGCCATATTCCTTGGGTTAATTTGCCATACTTGACAACTAAGCAGGTGGGTCACATTATTTTGAATGATGTAATTGACTTTTAAAAAATGTATTTTACAAAAATTACTCTTAAGGTAAATGTTAATGATTATAAATAATTGCTGTCTGGCATTCAGAAAACATTCACAAAATTTACAAAATATGGTTAAAGCCGGTAATGGGAAAGCCGCTTTATTGGAAACCTTCACTTAACCGATTACCTTCTATACCGGCCATGTGATTCCCACACCCTTCATCTTAAACCACTTGTAACTGCTAGTCATGGGTGAACGTTACTCAATGATATTAATCCTGCAAAGGCAGGTGCTCAGAAAAAAAAATCCTGCAACTACCAATAAGAGGAAAAAACAGAAGTGCGGTTAATTATATAAACTACAGTGGTGATCCAGTAGCATTAGTGGTATTATAGTAATTAAAAAGTAACACCCACCTTATTATGTCATCTTTACTGCTCCTTATTTTGTCGTTAGACAGCATTCAGCATTCATATCAATAGCCCAATATCAGAATCTGTATATTCATCCAATTGAATTTTGCGTGTCCTTTTTATCCAAGTGCAACATCATTAAAATTTAAGTAAGGTGTCCTATCACTGTCTATTATTCCACCCTCCCACCCACACAAAACACTAACATTAGGCAGGCTTTAGCTTCTTAGAAAAGAAACTAGCCAGGGAAGCCTGTTTTCTTTTGACACCAGATGTGACTGAAGAAAGGGTATCAGTATCAGTTGATGCGGGTGATAGTATAGTTGTTTGAATGGGGGAGGCTACAGAGGTAGGTGCCAGTGTAAGGGATGGTGATGCAGGAGTTGTTAAAATGGGGCAAGCTGTTGGTGCAGGTTGTTGGGTTTTTGACAAGGGTGGGGATGAATTGGTGGGAATTATTGGAGCTGTAGGTTGGGGCTTTGAAGGCTTTGATCCTGCCAAGTATTTATTATAGGTATCCCAAGACTTGGCAACACATTTACGTAATGGGGTGGAATAGCCATAGAGGTTGATTTTAAACTCCTGGTGGAGAGATACGTTTTGATCATGGCCAAAGCTTCATAATTGAATGTGGTCATTCTTGACCTGTCCTCCTCTATGATATCATCCATAATATTAAATGTACCCTCCACAAGTGGAAAGAGAATGAGCAGCAGCCACATAACCTTGCCGAAGGGTTTTCAAGAAGGGAGATAGCCAAGGATACTTACTTTTGTCTCTGAGACATTTCATCACATCTGGGGTGCAGAATTCCCCAACATACAAGTTTCTGTCCTTCAGATGAATATTCTCATCTGTGAAGTCCAGTTTGTCCAGTGTTTGAGCATTGAATTCTGAGATATGCTCAGAGGCGACGAAGCAGCTGTAGAATGACTTCACCAGCTTAAAGATCTCAAAATGAAGGGAGTGGCACATTGGCTTGGCAGATTGAAAAATTAGCATATAACCCTGAAACTTTTTGAGAATGCCTCTATGTAACTGAATGGCAAATTTGCATTTAAAGCCATTGTCAAACAAGGAGTTTAAAATAGAATATTTCCTGCCAGAACTTGCACATGTTTTTTTCTGTTGTTGCTGTCTATTCAAAATTATATTTATCACTGATATTTGTTCGGCTCTCAGGTCATATCTTGAATAAATATCTTGCTGTATCTTTTCTTTGATCTTCCTTTCACTTCCACCCAAGAAAGCACTGTAGTAAAGTAGAAGTGCATCCCACAGATCAACGAGCCTATCGCAAACAGTTTTTATTTGTAGAAACCGTGTCGGAATCGGTCTGATGACGGACCGTTTCTTATTGTATAGCAACTCCTGTATCTGAAAGAACAGACTCCTTACCTTTGGACTGTCTTCAATATCATAGTAAATCTCTGATGCGAGGGATTGAACATTGAAAAAATGTTTCTCCAACGGCTCAAACAACTTCTTTGCCGCATTGTTCACCATGTGGACACTATCCCCACTAATGTCCAACAAATGTTGATTTTTTGACTGTCTTATCTTAGCCTCCACTCCCTCCTTTGCTCCTCGCATCACCGCACAGTTGTCCATTAAAACACTTACTAACTGATGCTAATGAAGGCCACGTTCATCTAACACTGCAGACACAGCTGCTAACAAGTTGGTTGCATTAGCAACATTAACTTCCCTACTCCCTAGCAAATCAACAACAATTTTGTCCTCTGCAGTGTCATAGTAGGTACTGTACCAACATGTTAAGAATTTTGTTTCCTGCGTTTGTAGTGGCCTCATCAATGTTAAGAGAGAAGAAGGTGCCTTTTAATTTATCAGCTAAAGAGTCTTTCACGAATTGACCAACCCCGTGTGTTGTTGTGTAGGTTGCCGAGGTGTGTGACAACGACACGGCACTGAGAGCAGCAGGATCATTGCTTATGCGTTGAGCCAATGAAAGAAGATCCGGAGCAAGGGTGAAAGGCAAACAGTGTTCACTAATAAACATCCCAATTACAGATTTGATGTCAGAACACCTATCCTGAAAAGTGTGTTTGTGAGAGGAGTCTCCATCAGTTGTAGGTTTCAGTTTAGAACTCAATAAGATACTTTTAGCCCGTGTGACATGTTCAGCATGTTGTTCGTGTGATCTCAGAGCTTTTTTTCCCGACGATGCATAGTTCAGTATCTTATTGCAGACGGTGCAAAAACATTTACCCGCTTCATCTATTTTCTTACACCATGTGCTGTACTCAACTCCATTTACAGGATGTTCCTTAAGCCAGAACCATTTCCATGCATTCCTAACACCCTTTTCAATGTCTGAAATGTCTGTTTCAGGTTCAATGAACTTCATTTTGTAACTAAGCTAGGGTAATACTGAACTAGTGCGGTCCTCTGTCCTTTGTTGACAGTGCCTCCGTGTTGAGTGGCCAGATTTTCAAAGCATTCATTGCAAAAGGATACCAGTACAATAAAAGATAGAATAAATAAATAGAGTTTTGCTAATAAACTAAAGAAAAAAATTAAGTATCCAACATGATCACACTGTCAACAAAGGACCGAGGACCGCACTGGTTCAGTATCAACCTAATCCGCATCTAAAAATGCTATCTAAACTAAGCTTTTATTTTTATCGATAACAGTAAACACGAGTTTTCACTTTCGTCACTCAAAATACGCTGTATTCAAATAGCTACTTATACTTATACTAAAACAAACCAAATCACTTCAATCCACGAAACAAAATCCAAATTCAAAGTCTAGACGTCTAAGATTGAACAAGATAAATTCAGAGAAGCTGCTATCGAATCAAATGAATCAAGGCAAATGAGCGATTGAAAAACGAAATTAGAAAGAGCGGTAAATGAAGATACACGATTGCGCATGCGCGATTCAAGCCCGAAAATGTCTATGAAAACGACAATAGTCCGATTGCAGTTTCGGAAACGGCGAAAATGATTTTTTTTTATGGCGACGGGCGCCAGTTTCTTTCATTTTTGGAATCGGCGAAAAAATTTATTTTTTTTTATGGCGACGGACGCCGGTTTCTTTCATTTTCGGAATCGGCGAAACAGATTTTTTTTATGGCGACAGTTGCCGGTTTTTTTCATTTTCGAATTCCGGCCAGACAAAAAAAAAACCGGCGAGACCTCTTTTTCAAAAATAAAAATCCGGCCATGCCGGATTTTTCCGGCGAACTTTCACCCATGCTGCTAGTTGAGTTTCCAAACCTGTCATGTCAACCCACCTATAACCACCTGGTAGAGATATGATTGATGTATACTTAAAAGTGGTGGGAATCATGTTTAATATTTTATTTTAGATCACTTTCTGGTCAAGACAATAAAATAAAACAAAAGTAGCTTTTTACCTGATGAAAATCTGTCAAATAATGCTGCTAGGATTTTTTAAATTTTACACCAGATAAATGATTATGGCATTTGATTATTTCAATTCCTTGTGGAATGACACCTTTAGAGGATGAGAATGATGAAAATGTTGATAATGATGACGAGTCAGACATTGATATTGCCACAAACTTCTTTAATTTTACCCCACTTATCCCTTTTGAGTTTAAAACAAACTCGACAGTTCAAATATAAGGTTATTTTGATTTTTTAAATTTTTACACACAAAATAAATAAGAACACCATTATATTATATATCAAAATAAAGGTAAATCTCTCTTCTCTTTTAATATCATTTTGAAACTCAGTAAGTTCAAAATTGATTATCTATTTGGAATAGGTAACATCTTCTCCACAGTTGCTTCCCTTAGCTGAGGATGAAAGAGGTATGTGTCCTCATTTTGGCTTACAATGCAATGGGTTAATTGTAAGGATCTGTCTGTGACATTTTTTTTTCTAATATAATTTCTACTGGTTAATCGGAACGCATGTCATTAATTGGAACAATTTCAGAGCTTCTGCAAATGTTTTAGGAGTTTTTGCATGATGTAATAATATAAGTAAATGATTGTTGACATTGTTTCTAGATTCTACAAATTATCTTGTAATAAATTGGTGAAATTCAGACATAAGCTTGTTTTTGTCATTTGATTACTTTACAATTAAGGTTTGATTCAACTCCAACATGACATCACATCTTACCAACTTCACCAAACAAACAGTGAAACAACAATAAACTTTGTGCTTCATTGAGGAGTCCAAAGTGTACAACCATTGCTCCCCACTACTCCCGTGGTAGCAGCAGCTTCTAATGGTGTCACACTACTATGTTATTTTTCTGATTTTTCTGGGAGACTTGAGGGGGGGGGGGGGGGGGGGGGGGGGAGTCTGGAAATTGCTGGTACAAATGTGCCAATTTGTGATGGCTAACTTTGGTTGATTGCTTTTAACCATTTCTTAATTAGATGTCACTTATATATTTGTCACCCTTTTTTTTTCACCAATACTCTTCTTGTTGTTGTTGTTATTATTATTGGGGGTCCTGATAGCTCAATTGGTAGACCACTCACTTCACAATCAAAGGGACCAAGATCAACACGCGTGCAGTCAAGATTCTTTTCTGACCTCCCTGTCCACCCATCAGTGATTGGCTAGCTGGGTCCATTATAGAAACCGGAATAAACTCCAACCCTATGGGCCTAATGGCTCTGAAGGACTAATTATTATTATTATTATTATTATTATTATTATTATTATTATTATTATTATTATTATTATTATTATTATTATCATTATCATCATCATCATTAATATTTCCATTACAAAAATTAGCCCATAACAATTTGGGTTATTAGACCTGCAAATAAGAACATGTCGATGTGAAGATAGTTGTTTCTGGGTGGGGTTCCCGACCTCCCATAGTGGGCAGGGAGGTACTTACTTTTGTGTTGTTCCCTTATATATGAGTCACATCCACTCACTTTATTTTTCTCTCCGACGTACTTACAGTGTCTCCTACACCCCTATATCTGTGTGGGGTTCCAGACCTCCCATTGTGGGCAGGGAGGTACTTACTGTGTCTTCTATCCCCTTATACCCGTTTTCCAACTTGCTTTCTGTCTTTGTGTTGGAATGAGATCACTTGGTTTTGTCCTGGCCCTGGCTGAGAGGGAAACAGTCAAAGTCAAATGAATCGTTAGTTTTGGGAGATGATATTTTTTTCCTTGTAAATCACCTCTCTGTTATGCACTGTATTATGTTATGTTTACATATTATATATGATTTTACACATTTGAGTGGATTCCTCTTAGTGGGGACCTGTGCTTGTGTCTGAATGAGACTTCTAGGTGATCTCAAGTACTTTGATAGTGTGCTCTTGGAATCTACATCTGTTTCCTATTTGAACCATTTCCCATTTGTCTTACCTTTTCTTAGGTGCCTTATTGTAATTCTAGAACTTTTTACTACCCCATTTTCTTCCTTTTTACTGGTGCTGATATGACTTTAATGTGTTGCAAGTGCCGTAAAACCCTTAAAGACAAAAACAATGAAGATAGTTGTTTGAATTATTATTAAGTGTTTTGCCGCAATTGAGACACATTTTGTTTGTTTCAGCACCAATAAAGATGATGATGGGTCTTCGTGTCACGCTCCAGGGTCCTTCTCCAAGTCTCCAGGGGTCTCTCCTTCCTCCTTGTTCCCTGTGGGGTCCATCCACAGACTAGTGGGTCAATCTGAGGGTGACCCTTGGTATAGCATCATGATTCATCGGAGGACACGGCCAGTCCACATCCATCTTCTTCTCCTTCCAGGGAGAGTGTAGAGACTCCAGTTCTGCTCTCTTCATCAAGTCGCTGTTTGAGATGTGAGGATAATATCCTCAGTATCTTCCTCAAGGATTTGTTTTTGAGTGTGAGAAGAGTTTTGCAGCTCCCGTGTTTCAGCACTATATAGCAACACAGAGAGTATGTTGTATTTGAAAAATATGATCTTAGTTTTGGTCTGTTTTGTCTTGCCTTCCAGATAAGTGAATACCTGAACATCCTCTAATTCTTCGTTTCCAAGCTTCATTGGTGTTTGTGATAATTTGTCATTGATATAGTTCACATTCGTCGCTACGAAATAAGGAGAATTTTGTGCTGAACTATTTCATTATTGGCTTATTTCTTCTTCTAATTAAGAGAAAGAAGAAGAAAAATAATGATGGTGATGATGATGATAATAATAATAATAATAGCAATAAAAAAAATAATAATGATGATGATGATAATAATAATAATAAGGATAATAATAATGATGAATTTGATGAACATATCATAATAATAATAATAATGAATTTGATGAAATAATAATAATCATGATGATGATGATGATGATCAAAATAATAATGATAATAATAATAATAATAATAATAATAATAATAATAATAATAATAATAATAATAATAATAATAATAATAATATGACGATGATAACGATAATAACAAGGAAGAGGAGTTACCCCATTACCTGTTGTTTCTTTTCGAAAATTGAAATTATCCTCATCTCTCTCTTTTTATTTTTATAGATTACATTAGTTGATAATTTATTTTCTGAACACGGGTTAAATATCAGACTATAATAACGTGATACCATTTATTTGTTAAATCAACATGAACTTTTTGCACCTAGGTTAAAAATACATTTTTTTTTTTTTAAAAGAAAGAAAGGTAATGGAACAACGAATTGTGCGGGTTAAAACGTCTCCAAGTTTTGTTATTTTTTTTATTTCTTAAAATTTCCTTCGAGGTAACGAGGGAGACCGAAAAGTAAGCTGGAGAGTTAGCGACGACTTAGATATTCTTTTTTGGATGAATAAAGTATATATTATTATTATTATTATTATTATTATTATTATTATTATTATTATTATTATTATTATTATTATTATTATTATTATTATTATTATTATTATTATTATTATTAGTCTTATCTACCACAACCACAATCCTCATCATTATAATAATCAGCATCATCTCCCTCCATTCCTCCTCCGACCTTCCTCTTCTTCTTCTTCTTTCCGTGCTCCTCCCCCTTCTTATTCTTTACACTATGCAAGAAAGTACAGATTCTAAATGAAAAAAAAAAAATATTTCAAAAGTGTTATATTATGAGGTTGTTTTTCAGAGCGGTTATGCGGACTTATGATACGACACTCGCCTTCGGATCGGAAGGTCCCGGTTTCAAGTCCCGCTCTGAGGGGCGCATAGATATGTCCTTGGAAAAGGCTCTTAACTCACAACCTCTTACCGTACCCAGGTATAAATAATGAGTAGCTGGCCGTTAACAGCGTTGTCTCTATAAAAAAAAAGTACAATCGCTAAACAGGTGTCATATCTCGTCTTACATGTTAAGTGTCGTTGTTGGCTTAGGATCCCTTGTAAAGCGCATTGAACACATTTTGTGGATATTGCTCGATTAAAAACAACTACTACTTCTACTCCTAGTAGATACTACTACTACAGCGAAAAGTAAGACCACTCGAAATTCCGGGAATGGGCGTTCGCAGCGCCTCCAAATGGCAAGAGTGAAAAGTCAAAGCGAAACAAGAATAACAAACCTGTTTCAGAATTTTTGTTTGTGTCTCTTTTTTTTTACGCTTTAGGTACCCTGTTTAAAAATTTATTATTTGCCAGACAGCTCGAACACACTATAAATTTCTAGACGCCTAAATAACCTTGGATATTGTCCCATAAATTAATTTTGAAGGCTTGCTTGACTAATTGACTCGCCATGGACCATGGATCAAAATCAAAACTCAATGACGCAATGCAATGGAAAGGAGGAGGACAGGCCTGTTCAGCTTTAAATTGCACAAATTCTAGAAAAAAATGTCCGGGATTATCTTTTTTTAGATTTCCTAAGGATCCAGACAGGTAATTAAATGTTTGTTTATTATATCTTTCAAGAGCTGTGCTCACTTTTGCAAACGAAGTGGCAATTCGGACTCGAGTCTGAATAGTCTCCCGTAACTATTAGGACCCAAACTCCAATGTGCATGCGCAAACACAAGCTGGACAGTGCGGGCAGTAGGCAGGGGATGGAACTGGTAGAAGCAGAAGAAGAGTTCAGAGGAATTTCTATTTTGCCCATATCAGACCGATTCAGCTGATACCCCTTACCTTCTTCGGACTGTACTGTAGAAGGATTGTTGCCTGTCTAACACACCAGAATGTGTTATTATCATCATCATCATCATCATCATCATTATTATTATTATTATTATTATTATTATTATTATTATTATTATTATTATTATTATTATTATTATTATTATTTGTTCTGATTTTATTTGGACATCGTGTAAAGTTGTTAGAAAAGCCTTCCTTTAGACTACAGTTACTGTTAGTGACTTTTATGTTGCTTTTGAAGGGAAATTTTGAACTCTTTTCTTTTAAATCTTGACTTCCAATTGATTAACGATTTTGTCTTTCACGTCAAATAAAGCAGGTTTTGAATACCTGTTGATAGTTACTGTACCATAATTGTTATTTTCATTTGCACAAATGTTATGTATTTTCAATAATTAAAATAAATTGAAATTAAAAACAAAACAAAAACACAGCAACTACAAAAAACAACAAAACTATACTGCCCCGGGAGTCTATTCCGACTCGAGTCCGATTAGATTGTTGATTGCACATGTGCATTGGATTTTTAGTCCAAATAGCCACGGGGGACTATTCAGACTCGAATCCAAATAGCCGCACTCTTACAAACAGAGCTCGTGGGATAGGGTGTGGAATTTCAGCTGTGGAGGAGTGCTTTTGATCAGAAGTTCATTGCTGTTTTACTCAATATTCTTCAATTTTCTAACAATTTTCATCCCCTCGGGCCACGAGGTGCATAGAGCCGGAGTTTTTCCTGGTTTCTATAGCATGAAAGGGATACTAGCAACAGCTTGATACCCATTGGATAAGATGCTAGCCTATCGCAAAATACTTTCTTCCAGATCTAACAGACCCAGCTGCCCAGTCACTGCTGATTGGACAGGACGGTCAGGAAAAAATCTCAACTTCCCCTGGGATTAATCTTAGCCCTTTTGTGTGTGGAGCGAGTGCTCTACCTTCTGATCTTTCGGGACACCCATGGTCTACTAACCTAACATAAAATTTCTCCCTTCATTCTCCAGATCTAAAAAGTGGGTAAACAATAATTAAGTAGACAGGAAGGGCTGCATAAACGACATCTGAACAGATGTATTCATCACACTTGTTATATGCAAATCACTTTGAAGACAGTTCACGAATGCTAAAATTTAAAAAAATCATTAATTCATAATGCTCTCCATATCGTGCTCGAAATGTCTAAGCAGTGATAGTCTAAAATAGTTACCCCCTCTAGACTTCCATCCAAACAAAAATATTCTCTTCCCATTCAAAAGCCAGTAATCTCAGACTCTCTACCTTCAACATCAGCTTCAAACCCTTTTACACCATCAACCTCATCACCCAATCCACCTTCCCTCTCTGGTACCCTCACTGAAACACTACAAGAGAAAAAAAAGTCCAAAAAAAATCAAACCAATCCAACTGCTGTCGACAAAAAACAGAAAATTATGCAGTTAGACAAATCTGATTACCTTTCCACGTGTTGAAGGTCATTGGTCACATTGCAAAATGTGCTCAAATTGACCGACATAGCGAAAAATGTTCACAGTTTTCAAAATATCTAACACCACAATAGGCCCGTTTCTTCAGCTTGACTCGTATGTTTACAACCTTCATAAATAAAGCAGTGTGTTTACAATTATTTAGAAATATCCAATTGTTGGACAGCAACAAATCATGTAATTGATGACTCGGTTGGAAGAACATATGAATATAGATCGCTCCTATTGTGTATTCGATTTTCAACATCTATTCAACTCAACATAATATCATTGTGTTGAGATAATTAATAAATCTATCAATCATAAATTCTAATCTAATACTCTAACAGATGCCAACAATGGGTTTATAATACAGGAAGAAAGGAATTGGAGAAGAAAACACCCCAACAGTTACATACTACATATTGCTTGTGCCCAGAGCATTTTGAACTTAGCCAGTTCAAGAATGCTAAGCAGCGTAACAAACTTATTCATAACGCAGTCCCCATAAAGGTTGATGTGCCAGACCCTCTCCCAGGAAATACTTTATCAATTTCACCAACAAACCAAAAACAAGAGGATTTGTCAGACTTTATAAAATTGGAGCAAACATCATCACCGTCAACATCAAGCTCCAATTCTAATGCCGTCACACCAACTAGGTAAGTGTGTGATTTTAGAATCAAGAATTGGCAGGCGAACAACAGTTAAATAACAGTAAAGTGATAAGTAAAAATTATTTGAATAAACATATTTCTTGTGAGATTCTTCAAATTATTCTCCATAATTATTTTTGGATGGGACTTCCCATCTTGACCTTGTTTATAACACTCCAAAAAAAAAAAAATACAGCTCTACAGTACTCTGACATAACATCTTTAAAAAAATTTTGGCAAGAAAACTTTAACTTATATTTATGAATTTAAGTAAATACCCCCAAATAGCCTTAAATTGAAGGCTCAACTGGAAGGGAAAAGAGACAAACATTGAGCATGCTAAGGTAATAGTTTGGATATAGCTAAATTCTATACTTATAGGACTAGTGGTGTTTTTGCGGTTTGAATCATATTGCTCACACATTAGTTTTGTTAATTTTCTAAGGGTAATGAGTAATTGAAGTTTTTAGTTTTTTTGAGGTTTTTTTTTTCTCCTATTGAATAGTTCAGATCACATTTGTGTTTTCTCTCTGGGCCAGAAAGTGGGGGAGGGATACGCCATACCAACTATGTCCATGGTCTGAATTCCTCACACTAAAATTTTTTTTATTTTGTTTGGGGTTTGTTTGTTTGTTTTTTTGTTTGTTTTTTTTGGTTGGGGAGGGGGGGGTTCACTGGGTTTTTTTTTTAAAAATTATTTATTTTATTTTGTTTTGTTTGTTTGTTTCTCTGGTTCTTCCCACCCGATGTTTACCTATTTGAAGTTCTGACAAATCAAATTTTGATGGGCTCATTGTTGCAATAGAAATACTCTCAAACAAATCTTCCACTCAATTAGGCGAGTATAAGTACCTATAGGAACTGTGGGTTTTTTTTCTCCCATCTGCCCCTTCCTTCCCCCCCCCCCCCCCCCCTTTTTTTTTTTTTTCGAGACTCGAAATTTCGGTTGCGATGTTATTCAATTATCATTTTTGAAAAACATTTGAATTGCAATATGTGTAAAAGAAGTTTTTCGGTGGCTTTGCAATAATTAAGTTATTGAAAACAAGTCCTCTCGTGATGGAATGAATAGACAGAACCGGTAACCACTGGTGCGACAATGAGCCCATAAGAAAAGTGGAAGTGATTCTTGATCCCAGACCTCAGTACTTAGTAAACGTCGACCTCACCTTATATCTCTCATGACAATATTGTTTCAGTGAAATCCCTACACCAATGCCAGCACGTGTTCTTAGAAAACGGCAGCTGCGAGAAAAAGAGTACAAGGCAGAGGATGGATACTTTTGTTGTGCTAGCAATTGCAAAAATACAAGAAGAAAGGATGTATGTAAAGGAATGACTTTTTTTCATTTCCCTTGGAGAGATGAGGAAAGGTAAGACTCTAACCTTTTCAAATGTTAAGGAATTTGTTGTGATAAGATCAATCTAGTACAGAGACAATAGGATAGTGTGCTTGCTACTACTATTATTGCTCCAATTTAAATCTGGTTAAGTTGAAATGTAAAACCTTGACAGTTCAGAGCATGGAATTCGGAAGTCATGCTGTTTTTTTCTTGATATTTATTGTACCTCCTCAAATTGGGCGAGTCTTTCCTTTTTCTGGAATGCATATTTCTGGCCTGGCTCTGGTCAGGATCTTCAGAGAAAAACAGGCTTTGGTCACTTTATTCAATTGCACAATGGATAAATCAGCATTCCACTGATTTGCTATACTTTAACTCACTCAACCTTACACCAACTAGACTGCATACACAAACCTTTGTTCACTAATAACATTGATATTATCATCATATCATATAAAGGGTGATTTAGGCCAACCAACCTTTGAATGCCATGTGCATTATCAGGATGTACTTTTCCTTCAAAAGAATCTTAAAGTAATCAATTAATCAAAATTGCACTATAGTTCGAAAAAAAAAAGGTGAATCATTTTTTCTTCATAAACAGATTATACATTCTTTGTTTTGACCAGAGGCTTTTTGAATGAAATTTAAATTTTTATACTGTGTCCTTGTTGGGAATATTATACTGACACATAATGAATTTGCTGTGGCTACTTTTATCTGATCATTTAAAACAGATTTTTTTTACATGAATTAGATATGAATCTTTTTAAATGCAGTTTTTAATTTTTACATGATGGTGGAAATTGAACAAATTGTAAATGCTAATTTTCTTTTAGTTTGAACCCTTGAGTATGTTTCTAATTAATATTGAAACATATTAAAAATCGTTAAGGTGAGAGGGCAACACAAAGGTAGAAGTCTAGGTTTGAGTAATTTAAAAAAAATCCTTTTTTAAATAATTGCTCCTTTTATTTGGGGAGAAGTGGGAGAGAGGGGCTGCAAGCAAAAGATGCGAGTTTGATCCTCTAACCCACAGTGATTGATAAATTGGCCTATAAGGTAGATCGGGTAGGAAGTACTTTATAGATCAGAGTCATATTCTATCAATCATGACAATTGTTACTGTCCATATAGTGCTACAGTCACAGATAAATTCAAGCTCCATTGGCCTCATTGCTTTGGACTACTTTCTTTGTTTATGTCGTTGCTTACTATATTGCCTTTATTCTTTTGAATTGTGAAAAGTGTAGCATTCATTTACAGTCAAATTCAAAGGGGCTGGAGCAATGCATTGACCCAAGTCTTTTGCGTGCATCACCGTATATTGCCTGGTCAGAGGTGACACCAGTCTAAAAGGGTGGAGCTGTTTTGTTTGGACATTTGATAATGCAATCTTTTGGCAAGTGTTGACAACAAAGTATGCTGTGTTTGACATCAATTTGGATGTGATATCATCATTAATTTCATTGACCAATGGG
>NC_088361.1:28097002-28119502 GCF_034508935.2 Berghia stephanieae
TGAAAGCGGTATGGTCCTCTTTTTGTTTACTGTAATGATAGGCTTGGATCACTGTCTGAGGTCACAGCTACATATGGCACTTTAGGCACAAATTACACAGAGGAGCTCTGTTCCTTCACCCTGCCATCCTCTGGACCCCGGTCTTCTTGGGTGGGAATCCTGTCTAATTGTCAGGGGCAGAAATTCTTCTACAATGGCATCCATGCCCAAAAAACCTAAGCCCCCCCCCCCTGCCCCCCCCCCCCCCCCCTTCTTTCCAACCTCCCCACCCCATTTATTTTCAAGCAGTTTAGTAAGTACTACCTCTAGTGCCAATGTACCTGTATTATGTTCTTAATATCAGACATTTTATTGCATTTTAAGACTTTGATATAGCTTGTCTATTGTTCCTGAAATTTTGATGTTTTATCTGTAAATTATTCCTTAAATTAGTTTGAAATTAAGGGAGACATACCTGAATTTTCAACATCTAAATCATCCCACCATTATACTGTTTTTAGTCAGAAGATCACATAATACGTCTGGGGTTCATGACCTCTCATATTGGGCAGGGAGGCACTTTCTGTCTCTTCTATCCCCTTTTATCTGTTTTCCAACATGCTTTCTGTCTTTGTCTTGCAATGAGATTGCTGGGTTTCGGCCTTGCCCACGTCTGGAAACCCTACCTGGGAGGGAAACAGTGAAATGCATAGATAGTTTTGGGAGACAATATATTTTTGTCTTGTAAATCATCTCTCTGTTATGCACTGTACTATGTTTTGTTTACATATTATATATGATTTGTAAATATTTGAGTGTATCCCTCATAGTGAGGACCTGTGCTTGTGTTTGGATGAGACTTTTTTTTAGGTGATCTCAAACTAAGTACTTTGATAGTGTGCTCTTGGAATCTACATCTGTTTCCTATTTGGACCAATTCACCTTTGTCTTACCTTTTCTTGGGTGCTTTAATTGTAATTCTAGAACTTTTTACTATCCCTGTGCGGCTCTGTTGTCTTGTGTTATGACACTTGCTTTTGGATCGGAAGGTCCTGGGTTCGAGCCTCGCTCGGCTCATAGTTGAGTCCTTGGAGAAGGCTCTTTATTCACATTCTCTCACCATACTCAGGTGTAAAATGAGTACCTGGCCATTAACAGTGTTGTCTCTGTCCGGAAAAAAAAGGGTAATTTTGCCTAACTTGCGTCATGTCCTGTCGTAAATGTTAAATGTTGCTGAAGCGCTTTGAGCACATTTAGTGGATATTGCGCTATATAAAAGTTCAATTTTTTTTTTTACTATCCCATTTTCTTCCTTTTCGCTGGTGCTGATATGACCTTATTGTGTTGCAAAACCCTTAAAAACAAACAAAAACACTACATAATATGTGAATGGATTTCTCTTATCAAAATTTTGACTCCATGGTGCAAAAAATAATCTGAAATTTAAGTCAGCTTTTTTTTTCACATTTTGATTAGGAAAGAAGTCTACGTTTTCTTTGCTTTTACCACATATTTTTAAAAACACACACACACACACAGACACACTATTAACCCATTTATTCATACTCTTATCATCATTACTATATTTAGAAAGAATTTCTCAACAAATGAGAACTTCAAAGCTGCTTATTGTTAGAGCAGCAATAATTTAATACATGTTTTTAATTTTTATTTATTTATTTACTTTATTTTTTTATTACAGGATAATCACTCGAAAAGGTGGTCAACAGAACAAGAAAGTTCTAACTTCACTCAATACAAAAGAGCCTCATACTGGACAAAAGACAAGTTTGCTAGATTCTGTAACAGATACAGCATCAGCCAATTTAGATCCAGCATCCTCTGATGATAAAAAACCAGTGACACTGATAAATGAAATATCTTTGACTGGTGTGAACAAACTAAATGATGATAATTCTAATGGGTTGAACAAACACTTGTCAATATCAGTCGAGTCTTGTCATTCTGTGTCAACAAGTTATGTCCCCCTTCCAAACAATTTGAAAGCTTTAAAGTCAGAGCCCTCTTTGTTAAATAATAGTGAGATAAACACAAATCATGCACAGAATCAAACGCCATCCATTTCTTCGCCTGTATCCCATGTGAAATTAAGACACAGTGTCTTGGCTAAATTACTCAATGCGACTTCGACTCATTCTAAGAATTGCACCACTGTGATCCGACCAAGCCCAAATAGCTATAAGAAGGCTAAGACAAGCAGAGGCCAATGGTGTTCAGCACTAAATTGCAAAAACTCAAGGGGTAAAAATATTATGTCCTACTTTCGATTTCCACGTGAGGAGGAAAGGTAGGATTGTGTTTATTGATTTTTGGTATTTTTTATCTATAGCTGTCCTTATAAACATCTGGCAATAGAATGTGAAATAGAAATAGGCTTCAAACTCCAAATCACGGCTGGCAAAACCTTAACGTTCACTGTTTTGGTTAAGGTTTTGCCAGCCGTGATTTGGAGTTTGAAGCCTATTTCTATTTCACATTCTACCCACGCCACGCTAACGTTTCATTCATACTGCAACCACCATTGAGTACAGACGATACAAGTTATTTTGCATTTTACTTGATTTTATTTATTTTTATTTGTTTTCCATGTTAATTTGTGTATTGTTGTGCTGACGAAGGGTTTGTACCTGAAACGTCCATTGTCTGTTTTGTTCCTATACGAAGCCTCTCCATTTTCACTTTCATTAGAACATACAATTAGGGGTGGGAAAGATGGGGTGAGGTCAATGCCCTCCTTCTCTCTCCTCCCTCTCTCTTTAGCCTGTTATGGGTAAGAGGGAAGAGCATGAGGGGTTTAAGTGAGGAGTGATAGTGATTTTAGGTACTGGGTTCGTAGGTAATGACATCGCATGCTGAGTATGTAATCCACAATGCAATATGCTGGCTTTGTCTTTTTATTAAGCACACGCAGTGGGTATTGTCATTCCATTTCTTTAATTGAAAAAGACAAGACACACTAAACACAACACCAGTGAAAACTCTCTTCATAATTTTGTATAAGATGGCAGAGAAAAAGAAATTGAATTGTCTCACTATCGAATCTTGACAGAGTTCACAATAACAGAGAGTTATCATTGTAATATCACTTTTATCAAGGCCACCCACATTTGCCTCCCTCATATCCTCTGTAAAATACTCAACACAGAGAACTCGAAAACGCGGAAATCTCGAACAAATAGGCTCGGTCCCAACTTGTTCGAGATTTCTGTGTTCGAGTGTATTATTATCACTATCATTCTCATTATTATTACCATCATCATCATCATCATCATCATCATCATTATCATTATTACTGTTATTATTATTATTATTATTATTATTATTATTATTATTATTATTATTATTATTATTATTATTAATATTATTATTGTTGTTGTTATTATTTTTATTTCAGGGCCAAGAACTGGGTCAAAAATGCCAAACGATGGGATTTGATGAAAAAGACAGCACATGAGTTAAATGTCTCGAACGTCCTTTGTCGGGTGCACTTTGAATTGGATCAGTTTAGAACTTCATTAAAAAACCGCCTTATAAAGGGAGCCATACCTACGCTTTTTGATTTTGGTAATGGCTTACCACCACCTGCACCACTTAAAGAATTACCTAGCATTAAAAAACAACCGCAATCAAAAAGTTGTGCAGCTGCATATTCCAATTCAAATATTGGAAATATATCATCGACAAACTTGAACTTTTCTGTCTGTCCCAAGTCAAAGAAACAAAAGTGGTCGTAAGTTCAAAATCTATTTATCACACTTATTTAATCTGACGAATTGACTTCTTCCTCCTGACACCTCGGAGTATATAAAACTGTAACAGTACATTTTGAGTGTATTTGTTTCTGGCCATCTTCCTTATTTGGGTTATTTTATCTTAAAGCTGAGTAATCGTCCTTTTTACACAATATAAATCGAGATATTTGTTCTGGAACATCTCTTTAATTTGACATTCTGTAAACATGAAACCTCTAATCTGAACAAGTTTGATGGAGACAGATTTTTTCCCCTCAATATTTGCATTCTTATAATCCGGATTGTCTTGATTTTGATTCAAATATCTAGTTAATTTTGTTGTTGTTATTATAATTATTGTTATTCTTTTTCCTGTTCCTGTTGTTGTTGTTGTTGTTGTTCTTCTTCTTCTTCTTCTTCTTCTTCTTCTTCTTCTTCTTCTTCTTCTTCTTCTTCTTCTTCTTCTTCTTCTTCTTCTTCTTCTTCTTCTTCTTCTTCTTCTGCGGCTATGTGGTCTAGTGGTATGACACCAGCTTTCGGATGGAAGGTCCTGGGTTCAAGTCTTACTCAGTGCCTAGTTGAATCCTTGTAAAAAGCTCTTTAATAATAATAATAATAATGCTGAAAACTTATATAGGGCTATAACTCCAAGACACCAGACTCTAAGCGCTTTACTCACATTCTCTCACCATACTCAGGCGTAAAATGAATACCTGGCCGTTAACAGCGTTGTCTCTGTCCGAAAAAATTGCAATATCGCCTAACAGGCATCATGTCTCGTCCTACATGTTAAGTGTTGTTGTAGAGTGCTTTGAGCACATTTAGTGGATATTTTTAGTGGATATTGTGCTATAGAAAAGCTCAATTAAAAAAAAAAATCTACTACTAATACTACTACTAATACTACTACTACTACTACTTCTACTACTACTACCACTACTACTACTACTACTACTACCACTACTACTACTACTACTACTACTACTACTACTACTACTACTACTACTACTACTACTACTACTACTACTACTACTACTACTACCACTACTACTACTACCACTACTACTACTAATAAATACTTCTTCTTTTTCTTCTTCTTCTACTACTACTACTACTAATATAATTTTAAAATTGTAAAAATTGACCTTTATATAGCGCAATATCCACTAAATGTGCTCAAAGCGCTTTACAATGGGTCCCTGGTCAACAGCAACATTTAACATGTAGGACTGGACATGCGCCTGTTAGGCGATATTACAATTTTTTTGGACAAAGACACCACTGCTAACGGCCAGGTACTCATTTTATACCTGAGTATGGTGAGATAATATGAGTAAAGAGCCTTTTCCAAGGACTCAACTATGCACCGAGCACGAGGCTCGAACCCAGGACCTTCCGATCTGAAAGCGAGTGTCATATCACTAGACCACATAGCCGCACTACTACTACTACTACTACTACTACTACTACTACTACTACTATTTGTTTTTGTTGTTGTTGTTGTTATATATTTTATAATAGTAATATTATCATTATTGTTGTTTGTATTGATATTGTTGTTAATTAATTAGTTTTCATTTTTTTTTCTATTTTCTTCATTCCTTCAGTGGAGCTGGATTGAGTAAAGAACATATCGACAGGAACTTTCACAGTCCAAGAGATATTGAGAAGGGGCATCTATTTGATCTTCTCCATTCTGCTCTTGCTCGCCGCTCTAAGAGAACTAAAGGCAAAAATTCTTCATCCGACTCTGTTCCTAGTACTACCAGCCAGATCAATGCTGCTTCCTCTGACCCTAAAATTGTTCATATCTCAACAGAAGACAATGTGGTAAAGGGACAGGAGTCCGATAATGCAGATGATGTTCTCTTATCTGAAAAAAATTAAGGATGACCCATCAGAAAAGATTAAAGAATCAGTGGTGAACTGAGAAAATTACAATATTCAGATACACGTTTGTGAATTTAACAAAGAAAAATTGTCAGCAGCCGAGGTTATGCATGCTCTCCATAATGATACAGATAAAGTGGATAATGTTGAAGTTGATGATGTTGCAGAAAAGATAATTAGGTACAAATCTTTTACTAGTTGAAAATAGCCAATTACAGAACGTGATTATTACTATTATTATTATTATTATTATTATTATTATTATTATTATTATTATTATTATTGTTATTATTGTTAATATTATATTATTATTATTGTTTTTATTATTATTATTATTATTATTGATGTTGTTGTTGTTGTTCTTATCAATATAACTCGTTTAAAAGACCTGCGGAAATTGTCAAGATTCCTTAATATTATGATTTGAAAGATAAGCTGATTAAAATTCTTTGCCTGGATGGGGTTCCTGACCTCCCATAGTGGGCAAGGAGGTACTACTGTGTCTTCTATTCCCCTATATCTGTTTTCCAACTTGCTTTCTGTCTTTGTCTTGGGATGAGATTACTTGGTTTTGTCCTGGCCCTGACCAGATATCCTGGCTGAGAGGGAAACAGTCAAATGTCTAGTTAGTTTTGGGGGATGATATTTTTTTCCTTGTAAATCATCTCTCTGTTGTGCACTCTATTATGTTTTGTATACATATTATATATGATTTGTAAACATTTGAGTGTGTTCCTCGTAGTAGGGACCTGTGCTTGTGTCTGAATGAGACTTTTAGGTGATCTCTAACTAAGTACTTTGATAGTGTGCTCTTGGAATCTACATCTGTTTTCTATTTGAACCAATTCCCCTTTTGTCTTCATTTTTCTTGGATGCTTTAGTTGTAATTCTAGAACTTTTTACTTTCCCATTTTCTCCCGTTTTACTGGCGCTGATATGACCTTAATGTGTCGCAAGCGCCGTAAAACCCTTAAAAACAAACAAAAACAAACAAAATTCTTTGCAAGAAATTTGAATATTAACTTGGATAATTCTAATTACATAGTCATATTGTCTTGGACAATTAAGAGAATGCATACTTATTTATTACAAGAGCATTCGTATAATTTCACTGCTCTCAACACTCATCTTAATGCTCGGTTTATCAGCTCAATTAAAAAATAATAAGAGGAAGTAAATGAATAAATTCCTTTTATTAATCTCTGAATGGATATTATTTTTAGGATCTATTCCAAGGGAGGTTAGGAATGACCCAGGCATCAGTTACAGTTCAGTACCAAAAGTGCAAAGCCATTTATTCATGACTGCGATGAGCATTGTACCTCCTTGGTACGAATTAAAGATCATGCTGACCCAATCACAAATCTTTTATATTAGTATCCTTGTATCATCTCTCAGTCTCAACATTAAAATGATGATTCACATCCAAGACGGTATTTAATTGATATAATATGTACATAATAGTGATAATCATATAAAGTAGTCCTTCAGAGCCTTTGGGCCCATGGTGCCAGAGTTTATCCCGGTTTCTATAGCATGAAACAGACTATAGCAATTGTTTGCTATCCTTAGGATAGGACGCAAGTCTATCGCAAAGTACTTTCCACCAGATCTAAGAGACTCAGCTACCCAATCACTGCTGGATGGTCAGGGGGGGTTCAGAAAAATCTCGACTGCACCCGGGATCAATCTCGGTCCCTTCGCTTGTCTAGTGAGTGCTCTACCAACTGAGCTCCATGGTGCCTCTCGCCGAATGGGTTCTGTTAGGACATCCATTACAATTGCAAACAGCAGTGGGCTGAGAGCAGATCCCTGGTGTAATCCAACTCTTAGATTAAATGGATCAGTTGAGCCGACAGCTGTGCTTACCACTGTTTTGTTTCCTTTGTACATATGTATCTTGGATAAGCTTGATATATTTCTCTGTTACCCTCTTTGCTCTTAGACAGTACCGCATTTCTTCTCTTGGTACCCTATCATACGCTTTATTCAGGTCAATGAACACACAATGCTTTTCTCTATACTATACTTCTCTGCGGTCACTTTTAGGGCAAATGTAGCATCCGTTGTACTTTTATCTGCAACAAATCCAAACTATTCTTCACTTATTTCTACATCTTTTCTAATCCTCTTATCGATTACTCTTTCCCATATCTTGATTGTGTTGCTCATTAACTTGATGCCCCTATAATATCCACATTCTTGAACATCTCCTTTATTTTTGTATATTGAAATCAACATACTTTTTGTCCATTCTTCTGGTATTTTCTTTTTCTGTAAGATGTTGAATAACCATACCAGGAAATTTCACCCTTCATCTCCAAGTGATTTCCAATATTTATATTGACAAACCCAGTGATGAGGCAGATGGATATATATCAATGCTATTGTTTATCCTTCGATTTTTTTTTTTAGTTGTACGTAATGTTTTGCCTCTTTTTTCTTTTTTTTTTCTTTTTATTTGGCGCAGAAGCTTGTTTTGTTTGTTTGTTTGTTTTTTGTATTTTTTTCTCCTTTATTATAATCCATGGGCATTTATTTGCAAATCAGTGCACATAGGTCATAATTCATCCCTAAATATTAAACTCAGTACTATTTTTTAAAAGGATAGGCCTACAAGCATTCGAACATAATAGCTATAGGCGGATTTAAGGCATCATCTGGGCATACCATATTAGTCGTATGGAGAGGTTTACATGAGAGTTGTTTCTCTTACAGGACCACAGGAATCCCGCGTGTCCATAGTCAGAAGAAGAACATTGTCTTGGTTTAGTCATATTTCTGGCCTTGCGATATTAGATAAGCAATAATAATTATTATTATGCATGGAACCTTAGAGGAAGGCAGAAGGAGAGGACAGCAAACAAAATACTGGACGATTAATGTAAAGTGCTGGACAAGGATGGACAGCCCAACATTAATGAGGAAAGTCGAGGACAGATCTGAATGGAAGGAAGGCCTTTACTGTCTTCTACTATCACCTTGGTTAGGAGAATGAGGCGAGGCGAGGATCATTGTTTATAGCACATTATGATATTATAGTAATATAACGCTTTACCTCTTATATCAACAAGCTCAAAGCACTTGATAGTAACGTGGCAACTTTCACCAAACATACAACCACTCGAACATGCAATCTGAAGCGAGGCAATATAATTCTACAGTGTTACATATTAAAAATAAACCTTTTAAGATGTTTTTTAAAGAATTCTATTACATATTAAAAATAAACCTTTTAAGATGTTTTTTAAAGAATTCTACACCGTTACTGTCTCTGATATAACATCTTGGAAGGGAGTTCCAGATAAGGGGTGCCGAACATTCAAACGCATGCCCGCCAATTTTGCGAGTTATTTTTGGCCTCACAAGTTTGTGATTATCAGACTTTGATCTCAGATTTCTGTATGGGACGTAGAATTTAAGCATGTCAGTAATGTATCCAGGACAATCAGAGTCAGAGTGCAATGATTTGAAAACAATAGTAGTACAGATCTTACATCCTGTATGTTTCTCAAGGGGAAGACAGTGGAGTTCTAGCAATCCCAATCCAGATTGATTTCTCCTCTCTCTATAAACAAGTCTGGCAGCATCGTTCTGGGCTACCTGAAGAGATTTATTTTGTCTTTATTTATAGGAAAGAATTGCAATAATCTAGCTTTGACAGGATTCAAGAATTAACTAACAAGGTGACACTTTGTATTCTTTTCAGAGACATTTATAAAGAATCTATGAAGGCCCCAAATAAATCTAGTGAGCTAGATCCCCTTCCAACATCGCTTTTAAATTCTTGCATTGTTAGTTGAATCTCTAATCCTGTCAAAGCTAGATTATTGCAAATAAACATTTTATGCAATCTTAGTATCAGTAATGCATAGTTCAACATTGAAGAAGAAAAAACAAACAGCAACAGCAACTCCCTCTCTCATCCATTTTAAATAAGTTTTCCTTGCCGTGGAAACCACACTTAAACTAGCAAATAATATTTCTTGTGCTTTATCTGTATGTTAAAGCAAAGTCTACCTAAATCAACTTGCTGTCTACTGTCTCTACATTTCAAAAATTTGATAAATTCAAACATACTTGGTCTATTTTTCAGTTTTTCATGAAGGCATTTATTTCTCTCACTCTCATAATTTATGTATCCTGAACATTCGACTAGACAAGACAATAACATTCGTCGTTTATCACGACGCAAGCGGTAACTCGCACAGTGAATACTTTGCGTTGGATATGACAAGCTTCCTTATTTATACCAATATGCATTCTTTCTTATCACTTTCTTTTGTTTCTCCCCTCTATCCTCACTTCATGCCCCGCCCCTGCTTCTGTTAATGTTAACTTGATTATATTACCATCTAATACCTTTGGAATTGTTTTCATTTGTACTAAGTACATTAGATTCCTCACTTTACCATGTAACACTTCTCTATCTAGTAATTATTCTTCTTATGCTCTTTCCACTTTGCCTTCATAATCCCACCTAAACCTCGTCTATGTTTATTATTATCTACTTTCAAATCAAATTATATTATCTTATGATCTGATATTTTCATTTATTTCATGGACCCAAGGACTATTATACTGTAGTAGTCCTTGCATGGACCTTAAAACCACACACCTTTCCTGTAAGCCGCTTTTCGCAAATATCACCATCCATCGTTCTTTCCCCTTTTCTTTTTGCAAAATGTTTTACATCCCTTCATTTTAGCCCCAAGGTCACATGTGTAACATACTTGGAGTAATTTCAGTCCATAGTCATTTACTCTTTTGTCCTTATTAAAATGTCTAACTGTAATGTAATTGCATTAGAAATCTTTTTCACATAAAATATTCTCTAACGATAGCTCTTCTGTCTGGTTCCAAAAATTCTCCCTAATGTCAACAGTCAAACAATCCTCTCTCTCTCTCTCTCTCTCTCTCTCTCTCTCTCTCTCTCTCTCTCTCTCTCTCTCTCTCTCTCTCTCTCTCTCTCTCTCTCTCTCTCTCTCTCTCTCTCTCTCTCTCTCTCTCTCTCTCTCCGCATTCATGTCTCCTATTACTATAATAAGCCCTACCTGATTGGTCACTTGTCAATTAATTGAACCGTTCATCACAACAACTTGGTATATCATCAAAGTCGTGTAGTCAAAATAAAAATACACTTTCATTCCACCCAAAATAGGTTGTTTAATCTAATTAAAACATCCTCATACTCCCAATCTACGATTGACCCACCCTTTTTATACCCTTCATGAAAAGCACACTAAGACCCATACCGCACTAGGACAGTCCTGGGACGAATTTGTCCTGTCCCACCGAAGAAAACTTCTATTCCAAACAGGTACCGCACTAGGATAGGACTGTCCCCGTACACACCTCGCGTATCGCTTGCGCAAATGCATTATCACTATGGATGAAATAGAGGTTGCATATTTCTGTGCTTTACTACTTTTAATTATTATTAAATTGCCGAAAATGTTTATGTTGCTATGCATTCTGTACATGGTTTCATCATATAGAATTATTTTTTGAATTGTTCTTGCTTTTTATATTCAGAATTGAAATAATAAATAAATAACAATGTGAAATTGAATGTAAGCTTCAGTTTAATATACGAAAACAGATAAGATGGACGTTTTGGGTTTCCCCATTATCAACAAAACAGGATGAATGAAACACTACAGACGAATGAGATAATGTGGTAGTTGCGTATTAAGATGCATAAACAATATTGATGGGCGGGAAATAGTATGCTACTTTGTGAGGAAGCACGTATTAAAATAGAGCAATAGAAATTTATAAAAGGTGCGCAATTTATTAAGTCAAAAGAGGGGAGGCGGGGAGGAACTGTGTAATGCAGTATAGAAAGTGAAATAAAATAAAGTGTAGACTATTGTTGGAAAATAAATACAATGGAATTGGACATAAATACCAAATAAATGGGATGTAGGTGTTGGTGTTCTCATCAGTGGCAGTAGCAGCAGCAGAAGCAACAGTAGAACTTTTAGTTAGTAGTAGTAGCAGTAGTAGTAATTAGTAGTCGTAGTAGTAGTAGTAGTAGTAATTGTTGTTGTTGTAGTAGTAGTAGTAGTAGTAGTAGTAGTGGAGGTAGTAAATAAATAGGAAAACAAAAATTGCTGAAGTAGAAAGATGAAAAGTTGAACATAGGGATGTAGAAAATAAAGACAGGCATTGCAACTTTGACACGGTGCCGCCAAGTCTGGGACTTGTTTGTCCTAATGCGGAAGGCTGCTATATTTTTCTACTATCAGAAATGATATGAACACGGGACTGGGACTTCCTGTCCCATTGATTTTGTAGAGTTGTGAAATTCTCGGGACACAATAGGACTGTTTTGTCCCGTCCCAATAGATAACAATGTGAAATTGAATATAAGCTTCAATTTAATTACAAAAACATCAAATGAACGTTTCGGGTTTCCCCTTTATCAATAAAAAGGATGAATGAAACACTACAGATGACTACCACATTATCTCATTCATCTGTAGTATTTTATTCATCCTTTTTGTTGATACAAGGGAAACCCGAAACGTTAATTTAATCTGTTTTTGTAATTAAATTGAAGCTTACATTCAATGTCACATTGTTATTTATTTCTTCGATCTTCGAGCAGCAACATTTACATTACCCGTCCCAATAGGTGCGGTAGATTTCACTTTATTACATAGGTTACAGATTTGAGACAGGACTGTCCCAGGACAGTCCTGTCTAGTGCGGTAGGGGTCTAACCCCAGAGAGAGAAAGAGAGACGCACTGCTCGCATTATTTTAACAAATCAATAACAACAAACGAATGTTGCATGTCAGTAGGCATCATTATTATCAAAGTAAAATATGTCCTTATTTATTAGTAGTAAAGATGTGACCCAGAGGGGAAGTGTACAGCTCAAGATAAATTATGAATCGGGAACTCGGCCTTATTGCACTCCGTTATTGGGGCTACAATAGATAATTTTAAGCGACACAATTTCCATTATCCTTTGGAATTTGTTTGTTGATTTTATTTATTATAAAATTATTTCAGTGGATTTATAGAGCAATTTAATACGTATTTGTTTTCTGGCCTATTGAAAGCACTTCTTGGGTCAAAAATTAATGCTTCATATTGCCATTGCAGTTGATGTATTTCGATTATTAAAGTTTTACTCATGCGTGGACATTTTGATTTCGATCAAAGACAAATTTACAAGGACTTTTGTGAAAATCTTTGCTCCTCGATAATGCATTCAATTCAATTTAATTCAAATATTTATTTATTGTCGGCATTAAAAAAATGTTTCATAGATAATGTAGTCAGGCTAATAGAAGCCTTTGACCGACATAGGTTTTAACACATAGTGCATAAAAATACATAGTAATACATTTTCCCTTAAAAACATTCCCTCATCAAGATTCCAATCATGACACACAAAGAAAAGTAACATAATTATTATATATATATATATATATATATATATATATATATATATATATATATATATATATATATATATATATATATATATATGTACGGTTAGATTAATTACAAATATTACATTTGCATGGCTGGCCATTCCATGAGAGGATATGATTTTTGAAAACATTAAAATTTTCCTGTTGTGCTCGGGAAGTTCATTCCAAAGCACAGCAGCAGAATATCTGAAAGACATTTTGCCATAAGACGTTGTTCTGAGCCTTGGAATATCAAGAAGGTTTGAATATCTAAAATTGTATCTGTTATTTTTCAAAATGACCATATCAGATAGACAAGGAGGAGCAATTTTGTATAAAATTTTAAACGTTTCCAAAGCAATTGTTCTCATTCGTCTTATTTGTAGGGAGGGGATTTCGATTATGCGTGGACATTTTGATTTCGATCAAAGACAAATTTACAAGGACTGGAATGGCAAAAATCTAAATAATCTCAACACTTGTCCGAATTTTCTATACAGTCATTTTTTAGTTATTTTCTGTATATTTTGCTGTCACGTGAGCTGAGCTCCATTACATTGGGATAATCTATTAAATTTAGAAATCGTCGACATTTGGTACAAAATAGTAGCCACGAATCAGTCCACTCATATTGTGTTGTGGAAAACTTCCAAAATGATGGAAATGTTGGTGATTGTTGTGACGGAACACGTCTAATACCCTGGCACCACTGCTGCCGGGTTGAGATGCCATGTCGTAGGTCAAGTACCAGGAATTACAACTTTGGTCATTCGTGTGAACAGCATGAACATTAGGCATGAAAAATTCCATGTTTCTCGGAAAAAGAATAGTTTTTCCTTCGGGAGATGTGAATTTAGTGTCAGGCGGGAAGACATACCAATGCATAGAATCATCCTTGATGCGACGCTGCATGTGATGCTTCGCCTCTTTTGGAAGGATGACCTTGACATCAATTGTCAATTGGGCAATGTCTTCAGCCAATAACGTTTTTTCCAGTATTGTTCCATATTTTATCGCATTCGAAAAATTCGTTTCAGTTTTACCACCCTCTTCCCCTTTTTCTGTGTCGTTGAGCCTACATTCTGAAAAACATTTGTTTGCTGAATCGCATTGCTTCTTGTTTTCTCTCTCTGGACTACAGGAAGGTAATCGGCAGTAGCGACCCTTATGTAATTTGAATGACATCGCATCAGGGTGTCGTATTAAGCAGCGGTGATAAATGTTCCCGACGCTTATTTTCTTACAAGTGCCATGCGGATGAGAAATCAAAATCCCCGTCGGACTGTTCCAATCGCCAAAGTCGCTTGGCAATGTTGCCGTGTCCGTTTCCTCACAAAATTGTTTCAACTTATTTCCCAGTGATGCATCATGTGTGACGCAAACAACTCTGCAGTAATCAGTGAGATAACGTTCATGAGCATCTCCCAAAACATCAACTCCGTAGAGATACTCAATTTTATCTGTATTTTCTGAATCGTAGAACAACACAATAGTTGCATTCTCTGCCTCTTCTCTATCGTACACCAAATGAGTTGATGTCGATGCTATGAATTTCCAAACATCACCTCTGGACTCAGACGAAGTTTTGCAACGTTTACAGGTACACGAAGTCTCTTGATTTCCTTCGTAGCCTACAAACTCATCAATATATCCAGTCCCAGATCGATGAATAGTACTGCATCCTTTGATATTATTGAATGGGTATGGTACTGTGCTATTCAGAAATGTATCAGGCCTCTTTTCACTGGTAAATGAAATTGTGATTTTAACTGTCCTGTCAATTGCAATTTGTATGTATTTCATGAACTCGACATTGCTTCGACAGTATTGGGGTAGGTGCTCGTTTTGAAAGTCCTCCACACTGATAAATTGTTTGTGTTCAGGAATAGACTCATCAACGTCTATTTCGTCGCTATTTCCATCAGTTTTTCCCTCTGTAACAAGGTAGCTTTGATGACTAACTGAAATGATAGATATAATATAAGAAAAAAATCTGATATCTGAATTAATACTGTAATGTACTACTTCAGACCAATAATACTCATGGAGCAGGATCAGGAGTTCATCCCAATACCTGTAGCGTTAAGTGGACAATAGCAATTTATTGTTACCTTTAAGACGCTAGTATATTCCAAAGTACTTTCCATCTGATCCTCCAGACCCAGCCACTTTATTACATCTGATTGGGTGAGAGAGAGAGAGAGCAGGGGCGGGGGGGGGGGGGGGGGGGGGGGGGGAATCAAACAAGCCTGGATTGCACTCTGGATCAATCTCGGTCCCTTTGCTTGTAAGTCGAATGGTCTAAATCTGAGCTATCGGGATGCCCAAATTAACAATTGGATATTTTTTTCTACTGGAAGGTACATTCAGGAATATACCATTATAGGATGGCAACTTAATTGTAACGCACAGTATAAGATTCTTTTTCGACTTGACAACGCTTTTAACGACCAGGTACCCATTTTACAACTGAGTACGGTAAGACTATGTGAAGAGCATTTTTCAAGGACTCAATTATGTTCCGCTCAGAGCAGGACTCGAACCCTGGACCTCCCAATCCGAAGGCGGGTGTCATACCACAAGACCACATAGCCACATTACATTGGTTAGTAAAGTATCGTGTCTATTTAAATGCAAATAAAGCAACCCTAACACCCCGCACACACACACACACACACACACACTTTTTTAATTATTTTTTTTTTATGGAGACCATGAAGTTCTCTATTAGTTCACGACGATGGAGACTGTATCTTTCTCCACTGTAGAGAAAGGCTGAATTTCATTATATTTTGTTTCTCTAGTTATTTACTGTCCTCTACATTTATCATTAAATCCATTTTTGCTTGTTTTACTGGCCATTTCCAAACTGACCCGGAAAAGCAACATTGTTATAACTAGATAATAATGTATAAAAAATGAATTCTCAATACTTACAATCATTATCAATAAGAAGACTGGCCATTTTAATCAGCATGAATTTGAGTTACGATGCAATGGAAAATAATAAGACTTCCTTTTTCCAATATAGATAGTGTGGAATTCACATTCTTTGTCTTGATCACTTTCATTTTCTGAAATTGAAAAATGGAGGATAGAAAAAGGATTTTAAATACAAAGTGAGCTCAGAAAATTGATTGGCCTTGTGGTACAGTATTTGTTGCTTAATAACCTACCTTTTGTAATTGGCCACTTTGCGAACTCTAGTTTGATATAATTTATACTACTAGTAAAAAGCCCGCAATTTCGCGGGGAAAGAACTATTTTCATTCGATATTGGACCCACCATCATTTAATGAGGGCAGATTGGTAAACAACGTTGTCTATGTAACTTGGTACATCCTCTGTTGATTTTTCTGTGTGGCCCAACATTAAGTGTAAGCCACTATAGCCTCTGACCCGTGACACAGCAACGTACAGTTGTCGGTGTGTGAAAACAGGTTGTGATAAGAAAATCAACTGCGAAAATAAACCTGAAGTAGCAGATGTGAGCAGAGTTGAAAGACGATCCTGGGATCGAGAACTTACCTTACAGTACAGTACTCTGGTTGTCATGTTTGGTGGCGTTTTTATGCACCTCCGTTGGAGGTGTACAAAAAACGCACCGTTTTTATGCACCTCCGTTGGCGGTGCTGGTTTTATTAATGAAAATGTTGCTGCTTGAAGCTCGAAGGAAAAAATAACGGTAAATGTTGAAATGTAAGTCTCAATTTAATAGACGAAGACATACAGTGGACATTTTTGATTTCCCCTTTATCAACAAAACACGACGAATAAGACACTAAGGACGAATGAGAGATGTGTAGTGTATGTGGCGTAGATAAGGTAAATAGAAATAAACAATGATGGGACATGTAGTTTTTGAAAAACAACAACAAAAAAAGAAGAAGAAGAAAAAAAAAAAACCCCAATAAAATGACAAAGACGCGATAAACGAATACACTGATGATAATGATAAAATACTGTAAAAGGATAACAATCGACGTTTACATATAAATGCACGTCGATAACACATTGGATGGTACCGATGTTGTTTTTTTTAAAAATATAATGATAATAAATAATAATAATAATTGATTAATTTAAGGTTTTAAATATATGTCCATCAACTATAACAACAAAAAATGATGTCTTTCTCAATAAAGTATACTTTAAAAAAAATGTCCAATGGGATTGAACCCAGTTCTTCCAAGGTTCGAGTCTGACAGCTTATCCACTGCGCTACGGAGCCACCTGACTATTTATAACATTTAATGTCTTTCTAAAACCTTATTTTACCTTCAATGCAACTTCTATTTTCTGGTTTTAAATTTCGATTTTTTAGATTATTATTATTTTTTAATTTATTACCAAAGAAGTTAAACCTGGGTATTATCCACCCGAAACCATCACATTGAAAGCATCAAAGGGGCAATAATAATACTTGATGTCATAAATAGATGAAAACTGTTGAAAACTAGTGTAGATCTGAAATCCTTAAAGTAATTAAGTGAATACATTATTTCGAATGCAACGATTTGCGTAAACACACCAAACTGACAACTTTTTACAGTGCCGAAATTGATTGTTTTTGAGAGTGTTAGTGTCGTCGGTACATATTTTTGATATCTGTTTGACTCAACAAAATTTCAAACTGACTTTAAATTAAAAAAGGAAATCAAGTTATCTGTTTATCTATCTGTAAAAAAATACATTTCTAATTTTCAAATCTTTCAGCAGAGTTGTGCGCCATATAATTTTTTTTTATTGACTCAAATGGCACAATGTTCTCCACAAGGCAATATTTTTTTAAAGCAAGGATTAAAAGCCACAACAGTCGCGTGGCGCTATTTAGTGCTTTGGTGCCAAGATATTGTTCCATATATTAATAATAGCACTGTTGTGGACGACGTTCCCAAATTATGTGTATCTGTGGTAGTAGGACACTCCAGCGGTCCTATGTATACATCCATTATTTAAAATAACCAGGAAAAAGAAACAACATGCAAATGTTTTTTATATATAGATCTAGTCATGTGCAAAAGTAAGTTCACACTCATTTGAACCCTCATAACATTAAGTAACAAATAATTATAATCATTTGTTATCAGTGGCGTGGGGCCATTGGATCGAATGGTGCCAGGCACCACACCCATCTTTTAAAAATCATTAACAGCATAATTTAATTAAAAATAAAACTGAGAAATTTTAACTCCAATGTCTTCCGCCAACTCGCCAACAACATACTGCCTTTTTAGTCTCCGCTCTATTCAAGATTCCGAATCACGCACTGCGCCGACTCGTGTGTTGGTGACATCACAGCGCGAATTAGTGACTGAATCAACACAGTGGTGCAAAGCAATCCAAGCTCCAGTTAATGATCTATCCATTAGTATCGCTACAGCTGATTGAGGGAGAAACTGGGTCGAATTATACTATCTTCAAATAGCGGAAAACCCCTCGACTTGTGCCAGGATCTGAGAGCTCCAACGTTGGACGGGGGGATGCGCCAAATTAGGGTAACTTCGGCCATCCAAAATATTACATTAACTGTCAAAAACACTGATCATTGTCAAGTTTATTTGTAAGCAGCAAAGAAAAACAACATAAAACTTAAACATATGACATATCACCCCCCCCCCACACACACACACACACACACACACACACACACACACACACCTCTTTTTCACGATTATTGCATAAAGTAATTCTTTGCAACGAAGCATTTTGGACGAATTTACCAACATTTTTCTTGCTTGTAGTGCCGAGTTGATGGTTACGTGTGTATGAGTGTTTATTTGTGTGTGTGTGTGTGTTTGTTTGTTTGTGCGTGTGTATTTGTGTCAGTCAGAGAAAGAAAGCGAAGATTGTCAACAGTGTGTTTTTAGATTTTTTTAAAGTACTTAAGTGGAGTGATTTTTTCTTTGTGATGCTTTAAGATCTGAATCTACCTTTTATTTGTGCAATCATTAATCGTATTCCACTGATTTCCATTATTTGAGATATACTTTGAAGTTTTGTTTTGTTAAACAATGAATTGCAATGAATCAAGTTGACTCTTTACTTCACCGACCGTTTGGGAGATTGACACTAGATGACAAATTAGAAATAAAAAGACTAGTTCCTCACCAACCAACTGATTTTGAATTAACACAGGTGTGGAAATCTCGAAAACGCGCTTTTTCAGTGGCATGGTATTACAGGCATGAATGGCTCACATTTAGTTTAGAAAAAAAAACGTTTCTTTTGTTTTTATTGTCTACTTTTTACAGATACAACAAACACTGACAAATCATGGACATCTATAGGCTATAGTGACCTAAACCACTTCCATCGTATTTCTTAACCTCCTGAACGTTGTTTTAGCACCCTTAAAAGCGTGAAAAATTTCTTGCGAAATTCAATGAAACAGGAGCGGTTAAATTCGTTAATGATTCTGTCAATTCACAAAGATGAAATAGATGCCATTCCAGATTTTAATAAACACATTATAAAAAGATTTGCAGAGATGAAACATCGCCGTGCAGATTTTCTTTACAAGTACTAAAAGTGATTTCTGTCATAGGTTTTTTTCTCTCTTTTGATTTACATTTATCACATATTGATTGCATTATCTACCAAATCCAATCCTTTAAATGGTGGACAAAGAATAATTACAAAGACCTTTTCATACGGGACTTGTATCTCAGTGTTGTGGCTTGTCTTGTTGTTTTCATGAATTATTTGTTTTTGTGAGTTTTGTCCAGTCGTAGAAACCATCGACCCTCTCCCCACCTTTCCAAAAGAGAGTTTTTAACATGTGCTCTCTCCTGTTAACCGTGTCCACTGTTTTAGAATTTTTTTCTTCTTCTAATCATGGCACCACCATATGCCGTCAATACGCCACGCCGCTGTTTGTTATACATCAATGGAAATCGCAGTCATTTCTCTACCCAATGTGTTAATCCCAATGTCCTCCGTAAAAGGATATCGAAAACTTAACAAGTTACACAAAAAAAATGAGTTTGCAAATTTACAAAACTTTATTAATACTTTGTGTGCCCTCCTTCATTTGATACAGGGAAACCACTCGCCTTCACATGTACAAAGCGAAACGTTCAATGAAATTAACACTGCAGTAAGATTATTCCAACTATCTTGAAGAAGCTGGTATAAACCATCTCCGTTTTGATGAGGATCAAGACGGTGTGCGTCTCCACATGTTCTGAGTTGGATTCATGTCAGGCGTCAGGACTTACCGAATACCACACCCTTATTGGATAAAATGAGTGTTCTCTTAAAAAGCCCTGCGTAATTCATGCTCTGTGCGATGATGCGTTGTCACGAATATAAACTGCTGTGATTTAATTGTCTATGACAAAAGGAGCGTGTTTCTTAAGTAAATATCAATTGTAACTGTCAGATGAGACAACCTGCCATTTATTCTCATAATGATGATGCATCTCCAAACTACCACAGAAACACATCCCTGTTTCTGATCTGAATGATGTTTTCTGGCTGAACACTTTCACGGTTTTTTTTTCTGTACTTCTAGATTAATTTGTAAATTTACCAAACTGCGTGAATCGTGAATATTCTGCAACAGACACCCAATACTGAACACACCCAATTAAACGGTCCTAAAAACTGGGGGTTTTTTTGTTAGCTACAATATTAATATATTTCTAAAGAACGATGTGAGCGTGTTATCGCAAATTTCACGCTTAGGATAAAAACGTGTCATGAGAGAAATGGGAAGCATCTGGAACATGTCTTATAATTTCTAGTTCCGTTGTCGAATGCTTCTGGAAATTTTATACAAATAATCCGATAGGATTTAATTAAATATGTAACGTTTGAAACATGTAACAGTATTACTTATGATTTTCTGATCACCTGGTATGTTGATTGATTTTGGGGACAGACGAGGTATTTTACAAATACGCAAAACATCAATTGAAAAAGAATACTCACAAGGCTTTTCTGAAAGTCTTGACGCGTGTTGAATATCTCCAACTGTATTAAACTCACCAGTATAAACTATACAACAAAATGTGCGTAGTTTATTCTTCTATTAGGTCACCAAATTTTGTTTTGATGTTATTTCTTGATATCAATTATCTTATTTGAAAGAACCCCTAGTCCAACATGTCGGTTGAAGAAATCACACACACACAAAAATGCATAAACAGCGTGCTGTGACTGGATTCTTTACTGCAGAGATATATGCACCAGTAAACATTCATAAACGGCTGAACCGTGTTTATGGTGACTCGTGGTTATTCGAACAGTTCAAAGGTGGGTTATATATTATTATATGATTTATTGGAACTGATGCTGTCTCCACCAACAATAATGAGCAGGCTCGCAGTGGTCGTCCATAAAGTGTATCAGTATCAACCGCAGTAAATCATCCAAAACAAAACAAACAAACAAAAAAAAAAAAAAAAGAAAGAAATTGACGAACTTAATCCTTAACTGAGCTTATCACTGGATAAAACAATCTGACATTTCACAAAGGCTTGGAATTTCATAGGAAAAAAGAGATTGAAATATCGTTCGAGAAATCCTGGATCACAGAAAGGTATGTGCCCGTTGGATATCTAGAATGCTCACATAAACGCACGATCACATTGAAAGAGGACGTTTTCTTGAAGTCATAGAACACCTCCCTTACTGTTCTGATTTAGCTCGAGGTGACTTTTTCCTGTTCTTAATACTTCAGACACCTCAAGGGCAGTGTAGGCTGAAGTTCATAGCCATCAGAGATATAGAGAGCATTGCGGAGGTTTTGATGGTGTCGAAATTTACCACACATTAATTACTCTTCGTCGACGCGATGCAATAGCTGGTGAGGTGAAACGTTGGTGGCTTTGTTTGGATGGGATGATGATGATGATGATTAAAGACTCACCTGAAAGCAGAGTTGAAAGCAGCAGCTCACGATTCCAACACTTAACTGACAGAATTACCGTGTAAAATCGACACGTCATAATCGGGAAACTCCGGAATTATTGGGAATTCCCTTTTACGGATCAATTCATCGATTAAGTATAGCTAAAGATCTCTTTTCAACTTTTGAAACCATTGCCAATTTAGGCACCAGCTGGTATGTCACGGTTAGATGGTTTCTGATGCAACTGCCCTGCAAGACGGAATTTAATTTTACTACCTAGTTCATTCGACGGGATGAAAAATTGTGTTAAAATAATGTTAAATCATAATTTAGATCTCTAGTAAGCTAGACCATCTGTCCGGGCTATTAGCTAGTGAGTGATCTTTCACTCAGTGACAGGAACATGATGGAATTCAGAATAGAGTTGCTACTACTACTACTACTACTACTACTACTACTACTACTACTACTACTACTACTACTACTACTATTACTACTACTGCTACTACTACTAGTACTACTACTACTACTACTACTACTACTACTACTACTACTACTACTACTACTACTACTACTACTACTACTACTAAAA
>NC_088361.1:28122002-28143476 GCF_034508935.2 Berghia stephanieae
ACTGATAGTTTTGGATAAATGGAGTTTTTACTACAAAACATCCCAAACCCCGTCCAACGACCTCTCAAAAGGGTAAATATCGACGTGAACAATTAGTCTGCTATAGATAGTATGCAGATGACGTCACTCAGGCCTTTGTGATTGTTTTTGCCATCCGCGTTTGTGAGTTGTTCTCACTAAACTGTATTAACCAGACTATAAAAGTTCATGGTTACACAGAGTTTGTGTGTTGGTCCGTTATACTTCCGGATGGCAATGTTGTGAACTCCTTGGCCAAGCGCATTCTATCTATACAGGGAAAAATAAAAGTGTTAAAAAAAAAACACTGTTATAATCATTGCGCGAGTGGTTCTATAACAGGTGTCATTTATATGGGACTTTGCTACCTGTATGCCAATTTTCATGCTTTCAATCCCAATGTGCACGGGTTTATCCCAATTTCCCTTAATACAAAGAAGAAAATATATGGATTTACGCAGTTATTTCCCTTGTTTAATATAGCTGTAATAGGGAAAATTTAAGCCCTTAAACCGAACTGTTATGGTTAATTGCCAGAGTGGTTCTATAGCATTTGGGTGTTTAATGGGTCTTGGTAACCTGTATGCAAATTGTCATGCTTTCAACCCGAAGTTGAACGGTTTAGCCTATCTCGAAAAGTGACGGGAAAAATGTGCACTTGCAAAATTGAGTAAGTTTAGTTGTTTGTTTGTTTTCTACCCATAAACATGTTTGGCCTAACCCATTTCAAAAATCCTTTTCTAGCTCAAAAGTAAGAAAACTTTTGATACGTTATTGGGCGTGCACATGTTTGCAGGTATGATAACCGAACGTAATTATGGGCTGGTTATGTGTTATGGACAATGTTTTGCGTTGGGAATTTGTTTGTTTGGTTTTGTTTTGTTTTTTAAATTTTATTTATTTACTTTTGGTTCCACTACAACAATGAACCCATGACAAATAAGTACACGTCGGTATTATTAGATAATTCCACCGACGCTGTCTTGTTTTATTATGTTGATTTTTTCCTCCGATTTTTATCTTTTCTTTTTTATTTGGAGGGGGGGGGGGTAGGTGTTTTTGTTTGTTTTTTTTTTTTGGGGGGGGGGGGGGGGTTGCTTGTTTTGATCACGATTATGATTTATCTAAAAAAATTGTTTTTGTTTTTCCTTTTGTATTTTAATCGGTTTGCGGGGTTTTTTTCTGTTTTAGTTTTTGTCGTTTTGTTTTTGTTTTTTATTTGTCTGGTTGTTTATGCTTTTGGTTGTTGTTTTCTATTTTTTTTTTTGTTTTCTTGGTGGGGTTTTTTTTGGGATGATTTCTAAAAACAAAATATGTTGTCTGAGTTGACTGATTCGAGATGTCAATATAAGGCTTTTTCATTGACGAATATTACCTAAACAAACGACTTACATGAGAAGATCAAAACGACACCGCAATGAGCTTTATGTTGATTATTAGTGGTTCGTAAGCTTAGTGTCAAAGGAAACCGTTATTATTCTTTGGTCATAACACCAAACTAGATATTATTGTGATGTTAGTCATTAGCCCACAGTAAAATCATGATATCCTCGGACACGACGTTCCGTAGGCAGTAGATGCAAGCACTTTACTTTTTTTACACATGCTGTCGTTTTCGAAAACCAATAAAAATGCGATAAAGTTTTAAATTATTATTAATCTCTCTCTCTCTCTCTCTCTCTCTCTCTCTCTCTCTCTCTCTCTCTCTCTCTCTCTCTCTCTCTCTCTCTCTCTCTCTCTCTCTCTCTCTCGGTCGATTGCCTACATTGTCTCCTGAGACGTCCACATACATTTTAGTCGAATGTGTGTGTGTGTGTGTGTGTGTGTGTGTGTGTGTGTTATCAGTATCTGGGAATATAAGCCAGATTAATGGATCGTAAAGAATTTACATTCTACATGCATCATTAGTCAAGAATGGAAAGAGGAGACTGTCCACCAGTGTAAACAATGGCCTGATTTATCTTAAGGAATAAAATGATCCTGAATGCATTAGACGTATTATAGCCTACGTTGTTTGCTTCATCGTTAATGCGGTGTCTCAACACCAACCCATTCTGACGAACTCTGAAAGAAAAAAAATAATTTAAAGATTTGGCCAGAAAACTCATCCTTCAAATACCGATCGATTAAAATGACACACTTCTTGAAAAAAAAACAAAAAACAAAAAAAAAAAAAAAACAACAAACAAACAAAAAACTCTTAAACCTGCGACCTCAATACAGAAGTCTTAGGTTTGAGTTTTTGGCAAGATGAGAGTCGTTTTTACGGAAGTCCCAAGTTTGAGAGTTTTTGGCAAAATGAGGGCATTTTATTCGATCGATATTTGAAGAACAAGTTTTCTGGCCAAAATTTTAATAAGTGTTTTCTGTTTGTTTTTTGTTTTTGTTTTGATTTGTTTGTTTTTTTTGTTTGTTTGGTTTGTTTTTTTGTTGTTGTTTTTTTGTTTTTTGTTTTTTGTGGGGTTTTTTTCCGGCGGGGTGGGAGGGGGGGGGGGGGGGTTATTCAGAGCACGGTGTTATTGATTATCGGGTTTCATAGAATGGACGACAGTTCAAGCATTAGTTATAAACAATGACTTCCATTGAGTAGATAGATCATAATATTTTACTTTATCAAAAATATAGGCACCTATTTTATATAAAGTCACACGTCTCATCATGTATTTTCTTCTTGTTCATTACTTTCATTACTGTGATAGAGAATATTTTGCCTTGGTTTGTGAGTTTTTCCTCACAATTACTGATATCGAAAAAGAAGAAAGTTTGATGTAAATCTTCAGTGGTCCTTGACGCTTCGGGTTTCTCCTCAATCAAAACAAATAATTTAACATGTATAAGTAACAAAACGAACAACTGGATTGTGTTCAGAGAATGAAAGAAAACTTAAAAGCATATTTTCTATTATTTATTGAAGTTTAATATTTCTGTATATTCGTTTTCGTAAGGAGTAAAGCTTCAAGTAGCATAAATATGATTATCTATCAAAATAGTGGGACAATGACAATTGTCTTATCTTTATTCGATCCATAAGTAAATAGGGTCAATAAGCCATTATAAAATCCGAGTAGAAAACCCAAACAAACTTGCCTTCATCGGGGTTCCTTCGGCCACATTCCGATCTAAAAGCTTTGGTCTTTTCCACTGCGGCGACCTCTCGTTCCAGGCATAAAATGGTACCGGGTTAAACCAGTCAACTGCAGTACTCTAGAAAGTCGCGTTTTTAACCTCGTGAAGTCCCAGGTTTTAGAGATTTTGCCAAGATGAGGTTCATTTAAATCGATCGATATTTGAAGGACCAGTTTTCTGGCCAATTTTTAAAACACGCGTCTTTCTGAAATGCGGCCTAAATAGATATTGACATGTTCACAATTTTTTATTCATTAATCAGTTTCTCACGTGAGAATAGGAACAACCTTGCAAGACTTTTTAAAAGATAACTATCTGATAGAGCTTTATTTTCGTAATGAAGGCAAAACGTGGAGATGGCAGAGTGGAAAAGGCAATGAACTATCACCAGGGAGAACCGGGTTCAAAGCCCGCCTTCGGCAACCCTTTTTTTTTACCCAGATCATGAATCGTTGGCCCCTATTCCACTTGTGGCGCTGCACTGCGGCTGACGACTGGGTTATCTCGGTCTTTTAAAGAGATAGACCACAAAGTAAAGATAATAAATTATCATAATAATATTATAATAATAATATTAATTTCTTCCAAATCCTGGGATTATTTAAATGCTGATTGCTACCTACTCTCTTTATAGGATTCTAGTCTATTCAATATTAGGTACTTTCTGTAAATCTTTTATAGACTTAAGCCATCAAGCCCTAAATTCGATTAATGATACCAAAAAAATAAAAAAGAATAACATTTGGTCATCTTCTTCCGATGGGGACGGAGTAGGTTCGTTTGTATATTAGTTGGTTCTTTTCCGACTGAGTTATATTGATGCTATGCGTATAGTTAAAAATCATAACATTCGCCAGCCGGATATAACGTACCAACAAACAAAACAATGCGTAGCCTTAAACGTTTATGGTCTTATTAATAAAATTTAGTAAGAACTACTCATAAAAATGGCTGACTAAAATGAATAACAAAGAGCTGAGTGACGTCATTTTTGTTCTATCCATACAGGGCTCTCAATGCAGCAGACAGGAAACAGACATGCAGACAAAAAGAAAATTATACAAACCATAATAGATAATTACAGTGTGTCCGTAATAAATAATATTACAAGCCCCCCTCCATTCGTCCAACAGTCCATGTTTTATAACATAATTGACTTTATTTATTAGTTTTTATTTTTGTGAGGATTTTGTTGACTTTGTGATCTAATGCTCTATTAAAATCGATTTAAAACGGTTAAATGCTATCACCTTTGTTTGATTGTTTTATCTGTGTGTGTGTGTGTGTGTGTGTGTGTGTTTTGAAAAAAGTTTTAATTTCCACGATGCCTTTGCCAACAAAATAACTGCATAAGCATTAGGGTCAACAGAATTATTGTATTTTTCCAGATAATTTGCTATTTATTGTCATGCTTGGTGCAAGTACAAAATGAATACGTTCGATCAATATGGTTTTGCATGATTGAACCTGGTGTATAAAAATGAATTTTAAGTTTAATTTTGTTTTAATTGCGGCTATAATTTATTATGTTTTGTTTCTTAGACTTTGGAAAAACGGATCTACAATCCTTTTGACACAAAATTTAATTTCCTTTATTCTTAGTTCATTCCAAAACAATACCAGATAAACACCCTGGTCTCAAATATGACACGCAGATTAATTTATTAAATTTAATGTTAATATTATATGTAAAAATGGAAACAGTACATCAAGTATTTACTAGAGACTGGAGGAGAGTGCATTATCAATCCTAACAGCATTTATGCACTAATCATTAATGTGTTTTATAAATATAACACCAGGCTGACAACGTTTGTATTGAGCAGGGTAGTCATCACAGGGGTAATCCAATAGTGGACACATTCTGACACGCCTCTGAAGTCCCTGAGAACAATCAGTCCAAGGTGACCAAGGTCGAATCCTCACTTTGCTATTTTCCTCCCTGGAGTGGCACCTTTCTGTCTGATATGCAAGTCCTTCACACTCTCCCTCACGATACGAGCACTTTCTAGTTCTGAACCTCGTCGTCGATTTACAAGTAGACCAAGAACTCCACTCTAACCAGTCTCCCCTTGCTACCACACAGTCACGTCTTTGATTGTTGCTGCCTGAGCAATCACCATAACCACATTGTCTGCGTCTGATTTGAACTCCTTGTAGACATTGTGACCAATGACTCCAGATAAGCCATCTCCCTTCATTTCTGCATTCACGTTCCTCAAAGTTTTGACCGAAGCAATTTCTTCCAGAACATTCCCGACTTCTGGTTTGAATCCCTCTTTGGCAACGTGACCATTGGTCCCAGTTAGACCAACTATCTCGATGCACAATACTGCACTCTTGTCGTTGGACATTATTTCCGAGGCAATTTCCTCTGTCACATTGTCTGCTTCTTGTCTGAATGCCCTGTCCACAGGACGACCATGTGCTCCAACCCATCCATGTTCCAGTCATTACACTACACTGTCTATTTTCGACATTTTTACCCTGACAGCCTGCACCTGAACATATTCTTGTCCTAGTGCGATATCCCTGCGCACAAGAAGACCAAGAAGTCCAGTTTAACCAGCTTCCTGGTGGCGATGTAGAGCATGGTCTTCTTTCAGTAGACGCACCCAGACAGTTGACAGTGCTACATTGCCTATATCTAACCCTTACTCCTTGTAGACAATTAGACCATCCGCCCCACGCCAACCAAGTTCCGTTGGGCCTCATACAATTTCTCCTTTGCGAACTATCACCAACACAATCCGAACTACCGCATCGCCGAGTTCTCATCTGTATTTTTTGTTCACAGTAAGACCACTCACTCCAAGCAAGCCAAGTTCCTAATGCCCGGTCACAGTTCTTCCATTGCGTCGTATCCCCAGCACAATTCACTCCTCTACATTGCCTGCTTCTACTGCGCTGGGTTCCATATCCACACTGTGACCACTGGCCCCACTCCATCCAAACTCCTTGGACAATGCATTCTCTTCTTTGGATAATCACCCCAACACAATATGCTCCACTGCATTGTCTATCTCTTGACTGGATGTCTCGTTGACACGATGACCACTGACTCCATTGTAACCAATTTCCCTGAAATCCATTACACTCCCTATTTTCTGTCCTAACACCTGCACAATTTCCACTGTAAGCACACTGTCTATTTCTTGTCTGAACGTTCTTCCGACAGGCCGACCATTGCGTCCACTCTAACCAGTTCTCTTGAACTCCAACACATTCCCTCCTTTCAAAGCCTTTTCCACCACAATTCCCACTTGCACATTGCCTATTTCTTGTTTGGACATTTTGCCAACAGAAAGACCACTCGCCCCAGGCAGACAACACGCGTCTTTCCTCTGCACAAGACTCCGATTCCCAATTTTGTCCAACACAATTGTTGTTCAGGCATTCCCGATATCTAGATCGCCATCCAGATACACAGTCACCCCACCGAGACCACTCACTTCCCTGTGTTTTAAGACTATAGCAAGACTTTGTTTGGTAAGATGAACCAGTGCATAACACCACGTCGTCTGTGTTTGTTAAACGTTGAGGAATCAGGGGGATTAAACTATTAGAAGAATGTGAACCATTCGTGCATTCTCGTATTCGGGTTCTGACCGAATGACCTCCGTAATCTTTACAACTTGACCACGCTCCCCAATTCATCCATTTTGATTTGCTATAACTAAGTTGCACCGGTTGATTTCCTGTAGAGGAAAGAATAATATTAGTTTTGATTAGAAAATTTCACATATGAAACAAAAAAACATCAGCAACAACAAAAATAAACTTATTTTTTTGTTCTTTCATTTTTACGTCTTGTTTTATTTAATTAATTTTCCCTTTTTTTTGTCCTCTTCCTTTGTAATTTGGATGGATGATTCAAAATTTTGTGTGTTTTGCGGCCTAATTGAAATCCGAGTTAACAACTTACTTCTCTCCCGGTGAAAATGATCAGCCATGTGGGCTAGTTATAATCAGATTATAAATAGTTGTAGAAATTATTATTTGATACATTTCAAACTTGAAAGGTTAACTTGTCGAGTAAAAAACCTGTTTTTCTGACGCTTCGTATAAACACGTTTTTTTCATATGACTTTTATTTCAAAGATCGACCAATAAAATAAATTATAAATTGAGGAAAATTTAGAACATGAGCCTGAGGTTTGGGATTTTGACAAATTTTAATCCATCGATATCTCATTTTGTAGAATATATTTCTGGTCGAAATGAAACAAAAACTGTGTTTTAGTCATTGTACGGCTCTTTGATTTTTTCTCGGATTTTTATACTCGTACTTGTTGATTTAATGTTTTAACTAATTCAAAATAGAAAAATCCTTTTTAATAAAATGAAATAAATATCATATATCATATCAGTAATAGGGCTTTAAAATGGACCAAGTGTTCCTGAAATGCCCTTAAAACATAAGTAACAATATAATGGATATTACACATTGCATATTCTTTGAAACAGAAATATTAAAAAGGGAGAAAAAGATAAAAGCATAGAAGAAAAAAAACAACAAAACAAAAAAACAACAAAAAAACAAAACATCCATTCTTATTATTGACATAATTTGAATGCTCAGTCACACATAGGTATTCCAAAGCAAACAGTTCCCTATCAATGGTATTTTAAATTCATAAATATTCGTATCTCTAGCACTTTTAGTTTTAATTTTCACATTGTTCCATTGCGAAGTAAAAGAACTCTAGTTTAACCTGTTAACTGCGTACTCTTGAAAAACTCGTATTAAAAATTGGCCAGAAATTCGTCCTTCAAACATCGACCAATTCAAATGACCTTCATCCTGACAAAATCTCGCGAAATCCCAGGGTTGAAAGAAATTGACAAGATGAGAGTCATTTATTCAATCGATATTTGATGGATGAGTTTTCAGGCTAAATTTTAAAATACGATTTATTTTTTTTCAGAGCACGACAATAACTGGTTACGGTTTTTTGACACGATGGGTTATCTTAGCCTGTTCATAATTTAAGTGAACATTTTCTGGTCAAAAAGTAAACAGTTGTTTTGTCAGTGTACTGCATTTTTTAAAACTGGAAAATCCGATAGTAAATTGTAGACTCGACTAGTTGAATTATTTAGTGCCTTTTGTCAATACTGCTTGAAAACATTATAAATCAGTGATAACAAACTGTGGATGAATATGTCATCGTTGATATCTAAAATTTATGTTATTGTAATGACGTAGTTGTTAATTGTTTGTTTGTTTGTTTTTGTTGTTGTTAGTTTGTTTTTGTTTTTTGGTTATATATATATATATATATATATATATATATATATATATATATATATATATATATATATATATATATAATTGTTTGTTTTGTTTTAGTTTTAATTATTTTTGGTGGGTGGGGGTTTCTTTATTGTTTTTAAAAAATTATTATTCTGTTGTTCTTCAATTGCTGTTATTTTCTTTGCTGCTATTGGTAGGGGGTGGGGGGGGGGGGGCATGTTGAGTTGTTTTCCACTATGTAAAGCGATATGGTTACATATAGCCATAGCACTATAAGTCTTTAAAATAAATCCCAAATCATTTTTTAAAAAATTGCATTGAGCATTCAATATCCATAGGACTTTAAGACAGGTGTTTGATGTTTTTGAAAAAAAATAAATTTAAAACTATTATCACCTCCGGGAAAAAATGAATTCACCAGAACTACCAAATATTTTATTATATGTATTTAAAAACAATACATGCTCACCTCCATTCGTAATCCGGCAATTCCAGGTTATTACCAGCAATGTAAAACAAAGAAGCATTTTAAACAATTGTTATTAGATACATTTAAGAAACAAAGTGTTTTGAAAGCAAGTAAATTCAGAATCCCAAAGCGATGTAGTAAAAAGAGCCGAAATGAAGACACGAATTATGGAAAAATTTATCTACAACTTTTGGATTATTTGGTCTCAACGATTTACTGGAAAGTACAAGTTGGGTTTCAATGAACTTTTGCAATTGTAACTCACTAAACGACAGTGACATAATGTGATGCCATCATGAAGCTAACATTGATTTTGTATCTTTACAAATTGGTTCACAAATATTGTTCTCTTTTTAAAAAATTGACCGTTCCTTGGAAACTTTTCATTAAGAGATAACACTAAACACCTTTGTATTAGATAAAGAAAAATTATGTTGTGCAGCAGAATGATACATTTTCTATCAGTGATTACCGAGTGGATAAGGCATTGCACTTCCACCCACAAACCCAGGTTCAAGCCCTTCTGTAGCGAGTATGTTTCTTCTTGAGCAAGAAACTCATCCCATTTTGCTAACTTTGTGGCGCTGCGCTGCGGTTGACGTGTTGATTATCTGTCTTTTTTCAAAACAGACTCAAAAAATATTACTTCATTTATTTATAAACTCTCTCATATCCTTCTTTAGTTATTTTTGCCATTGTTTTCATTCACTATGGCAACCAAATTGTTGTCATATTGAGACGATTAGAGGTCAATTTGCCAATGAGTAACGAGTCTTTACTAAGCAAATTGGTACCTAATTAAAATTCTGGCCCATTATTACCCGAAATGGTTTCCCCGAAAAACAAATTCTGGCACGCTTTTCAAACGTAAATTACCACGACTTTAAATTAAGATTTGTAAACAAAAAGCTTAGCATACCCGGGATTATGTCTGTTTGGCGCCCGGTGGACCAAAGTAAATTCACTATCCTGGAGTTCACCGACAAAACGATTTTTTAAAATGTGGCCAGTAATCTTCAACTTCAAATATCGATGAATCAAAACGTTCCTCAATGTGCCAAAAGATAATTTCTTGAAGTCTCCGGTCTAGAAATTTCTGACAAGGGTAGGGTTGTTTTAATCTGTAGATACACGAGGTAAAGTATAACTGGTCAAAATGAAAATGAAATATTGTCAACTGAATTTTGAGTAATCTGGACAGACAAGGGTAGGTTAGACAAGTCACCATGAAACCATAATATTATGCATTGTTGTTGACAACTTTTTAGGTGTCCAATGGAAGAGGAAGACAGAGACAGAATTTGATCCGGTGGATGTGCCTCAAAATGGTCATTTGCTATTGCTACCCGCCCTCTTTGAGGAGGAGTGGGGGGGGGGGGGGGGGGGATCGGAGTTTTAATGTAGAGAACGTGTAGTAGTAGTAGAGTAGTAGTAGTAGTAGTAGTAGTAGTAGTAGTAGTAGTAGTAGTAGTAGTAGTAGTAGTAGTAGTAGTAGTAGTAGTAGTATCGTTCGGCTACACTCCTATGTTCAAGGTAACCATTCAGGTTCGGAAGTCATCATCACATTTGTTGATGGTTTCAAATCTCCCTTCCAGTTTTGTCTCTGGGCAATCTAGTACGAGGTGGTTTGCATCGTGTGGTGCTTGGTTGCACCTTGGGCATGTTGGTGATTCTTGGAGCCCCCATTTGTGCATGTTGGCAGTTGTTCTTGTATGTTTTGACCGTAGTCTATGTCACAGTAAAGGTTGTTCACAATTATCTTATTAAATTTTATTTTATTAAGAACTGAATTCATCTCACTCCAGTTATATTTCGGTAGGCTTAGATAAACTTTACCTTCTAATATTAGATCGTCTTTCCTTTTATAGCCTTCCCTCGAATTAATTTCTAATTAGTGAATACTTTTCATTCTACATTCTGTCACGTAGCCACTTATTATAAAAGCTGATAGGTCTAACATTCGACACTCACTTTCTCTCCACAATCTATGCCGGACGGCCAGTCGCTCTATTCCTATATATATACTGGAAGATTTTTATCTTTTGGGACTTTGTAGATATTATATCTACACCATTAAGACGCCGGAGCTTTTAACTTTGATTGTATAATCTTCAAGGATCAAACCCAAGCCCGCTGTCAAAGGACTTCACAATAACTTCTTACCAATTGCCTGGAAGTGGAATTTTACGAGTCCGATCCTGTTATCAGAGGAATAGATCATCCAAGCCCATCAACTGCCTGGAAACGTAAACTTATGAACCTGACATATTATCATAAGTTACGTAAAATATTCATATCTCTATTTGTAACTGCCACGATCACTGTTTATCTCTTTTAATTAAATTTCATCATTATTTTTATTTCATTGTAAACAAATCGTTAATTGTTTTTCATTTATAGTAACTAGTAAATTCTGGGGCCTCATTCTACATATATCTTTATGCATAGTCGAGTAGCTCTTTACTCACTTGAGACCATGACAGTCTATTTGCAGCTATCCAGTATTTTCTTGGTTGATCCTGTAGACCTGGGAGACTTTTACAGGCATCTTCAATTAGTTCCCCTCCTGTTGGCTTATTCCTTTTCCATTCCTCGCACCAGGCTTCTTGCGTGTTGTAGTTTTCTTTCTTTGATAGGTAGAAAGGTGAACGTGTAGTGTTGATGTTCGAGTCGGACAGATTATCGTCTCGTGACTGAGCTAATTGATAATATTTTGTGATTAGTAACCGGTTGGGTGATAATGAAAAGTCTAGCCCCGGAAATTTGTCTTCGGATAAGACATTTAATGTTTATAACATTTCCCTACTAGACTGGAGATACTCATTGCTCAGATATTAGAGCACTTGCCTCACGAGCAAAGAAGGCGATATCCGTCCAAAGTGTGGTCAATGTTTTTTCTAACCCACTCTGTCCACCCAAAAGTGATTGGGTCACTAGCAAACCTGGCAGCAATTACTTTCCTTTCACTAGCATCCTGTCAAGAGAGTAGCAAGCAAGTGCTACTGCCGTTTAATGCTGAAAAATGAAATCCTAATGAACTCCGGCTTAATCAGTTAACTGTCGTAAAATGACACGGATTTTGACCAGAAACTCGTACTTTAAATATAGATTGATTTAAATGAACCTCATCTTGTCAAAAACTCTCAAACCTGAGACCTTGTCAGATCCATATCTGGTTAATGAAGCAACACGAAGGGTCTTGAGCTGGATGGAAACCACAACACTGCTCTTTATACAAATATTCTCACTACACTCAAGTGTAAAATTATAAGTACCTGGCCTTGTGATGTAGAAATAGAACGAGGTGATTTGAATTAACCTTCTCTCTCCCCCCCCCCCCCCCTCTCTCTCTCTCTCTCTCTCTCTCTCTCTCTCTTTCTCTCTCTCTCTCCCTCTCCCCACCACACACTCTGCATGTGTGTGTGGGTTTGTTTTTTTTACTCTCTCTCACCTCTCACACACACAAACACAGGAAAAAGAAAAGAGAGAAAGAGAAAGAGAGAGAGAGAGAGAAAGAACGAGAGAGCGAGAGAGAGAGAGAGAGAGAGAGAGAGAGAGAGAGAGATATCAATGATTTATGATAACATCTCACCATGCTATTTTAACTTGAAAGGCAGTAAATATAGGCTTGCCTCTGTGTCCTGCCATCTTGTCATTGTGTAGCTATTTGACAATTTTTAAAAATAGATTTATAGAAAACAAAACTAGAACTAAACAATGTTTCTAATATTACGGTTTTAAATCCTGGTCTCGACGTTCACATGTCAGAAGTACAAATATACCTCAGTTTCTCCCAGGTAAGTAAATCCTGGTCACTATGCAATCACTTTTACATTTAGCCCGAATACTCCACCCGCATTCTTTCAAAGTCATTTCCAGCCAAAACGCGAATTTGCAAAATAACGTAGTTTATCCCTTAGTAAACATTGAACCGTTCTGACCTGTATATAAACATGGCGGAGCGCCCAGACTCGCTAATTAGAGATTGGAGAGTACAAAAATCTTCAACGTTTTGTCTAACGCCTCTTTCAACAGAAATTTGTTGTGCCAAACTCTGATTAAACGCTTTTTAGCATTTTGACCAGAATACTTTCATTTCACGTGTTGATGTATAAAAAATTGACCTATCCTATGAAACCGGTATTTTGTCGAGGTGATTCAAAAGTTTAAAATTAAATTTTTAGCAGCCCCAAAAACAAAAAAAAAACAAAAATAGATAATAAGATGATTAGACTAGATTTAAGTTTATTGAAGAGAAAGTAGCTCCTTTAAGAGCGAAAAAAATGAAATTTCATACATTTATTTGTTTTCGAATTTTCAAATGACTTCCCGAAATCCAGTAAACCCCGATATAATCTAGTTTTAAAGGGATGAGTCGTAAATGACCCCCAACTTCTCGTAATTTCTTTATCTGAGACTATAAGCGGTATCTGTTCTAGGATATTTTGACAATGTCGGGGATCATTTTAGTCAATTGATTCATGAAATAAATATTTTATGACGAATATGTTAAAAAGCGTTTGTCTTTAGGGGGATTTTTTTTTGGGGGGAGGGGGGATTTTTTATTGTTTTTTTATTTTTTTGTATTTGCTTTTTTTTTTGGGGGGGGGGGGTGTTGTTTTTTTAAAGATTGTCTTTTTTTTTTGTTGTTGTTGTTGTTGGGGTTGTTTGTTTTTGTTTTGTTTTTTGTTTGTTTTTGTTGTTGTTGTTGTTTTTGGTTTGTTTTTTGGGGGTTTTTTTTTTCGTTTTCAGTTTATTTTGCATTTGCAGCACTATCTGGGACAAAAAATCTGCAAAGCTACAGTCATGAAGCCCGGTCGAGAGTATCCCAATAGGGATGGTCGTTATGGATTGTTTTATAACTTTAGAGGACGCCGTAGCAATCGCTCCTCTCGACTCGAACATTTTTGATTAATGAGACGGAAGCTCATAATTATAGAAGTCTTTCTAATTGAATTTTTTGTGGTTATAAGGATTATCATTATGTAATTACCATGAAGTGACGTCACGAAGAAACTGACAATATAATCAATATCTGTAAATTACGATGATTTTGTAATTTCCTTTTACAATTCGAATAAGCTACAACACGAATGTTCAAACAATGTGTCAGTATCAAAATCGATTGAATAAAATTATCTAAATAGCTTTGTACGTGTTGTAGTCCAGGCGGTGTCAACAAAGAAACAATGATAACAAAATAAATAGACATTCTTGTTTGAAGAAATATCATTATAAAGGAAATCTTACATAAATTATTGAAGGACATCCATACATTACAAACAGTGCCCCCCCCCCCCCCCCCCCAAGCTCTTTATATTGATATAACGTTAAGTCTCTCTCTCTCTCTCTCTCTCTCTCTCTCTCTCTCTCTCTCTCTCTCTCTCTCTCTCTCTCTCCAATACCTACATCTCAGTAAATCTAACCTCTACCCATCTATATATCTATCCATCTATCCATCCGTCTATCTATCTATCTATCTATCTATCTATCTATCTATCTATCTATCTATCTATTTATTTATCTATCTATCTATCTATCTATCTATCTATCTATATGTCTGTCTGTCTGTCTGTCTTTCTATCTATATATCTATCTTTCTACCGATATATAAATTATATATATATATATATATATATATATATATATATATATATATATATATGCCTATCTACGTATCTATTTACCTACCAATCTGTCTATTTATATATCTATCTTTCTTTCTATCTATTAATCTAATCAATAAATCTATCTATCTCTGTAAGATTATTACTTTTTTTCCTACCCCCCTTATATCAAGTTGTACGTACAACGTACGTGATTTGATATTCCACGCGTTTTTGTCTCGCCCTGAGATCACAGTCACAGCGCTGACTATATTTTATGACTGAACGATTATCAGGTAACAAAGCAGAAAGAGTAGGAAATTAAAAATGGATTGTAATCCTCCCAGACATGCCCCGAGTCACGCAGCAAATGCTTCTGGGTAATTTGTTTCCAGTTCCCAGCGACATGTATATGCTTTGAATATATAACCCAGCATCGCACACTAGTATTATTTTAGTATAAATAAATTTTCTTTTAAAAATTATTAACTCTTTTTCTTCTTCCTCCTCTTCCACTTCATTACCCCCCCCCCCCCCCCTCCTCCTCCTCGTCTTCCTCTTCCCCCTTCTCCCTCAATTGTATTTAATGTACCTTTTACTTGCTATATATATCTAATATCCCTTGTAATACTTATAAATGCATTATACAAAATCTATAGAATATTGTTTCTGTATTTTTTTTCATTTTGTAGTTGCATTTTTACTATTCTTTTAATTATTATTTCATTTTTCATCTTCTTAATTGCTTTATAAATTTATGTAAATACCTTTTATAAAGTTCCAATCAATGTCCCTATTGATGATATGCGTTTAGTTAAAATACTCACATCATCCTCCAGTCGGATATAACGTCACTCACTTACTCATTTCCATGACCAGTTGATCGTCAGATTTCACAACCTCACGCCAGTCATCACGGTCTCTGCCATGTCCAGAAGGCTGTTAAGATCGAGGCCTGTCCACTCTTTGATGTTGTCTTGCCATAGTTGGTCATAGTCTGCCTCTTTTCCTCTGTCCCTTTACAGTGCCCTACATGACAGGCTGCACAGGTTATCATGGCGGACAGTGTCTCGGACCAATGACAATTTCCTTCTTTTCACTTTTGACAGTAGTGGTTCCTGTCCTCCTGCTCGATCCTCTACCTCTTTTAATATATCTTTATTTGTCCCGTGCTCCCGATATGAAACTCTCAGGATTTTCCGATAGCTCTTATTTTGAAAACCACAGATTTGTTTTTTCATATTTCACAGCCGCAGAGCAGGATGGATAGTACCAGCGATTTGTACAATTTTAACTTAACGCCAAAATCAATGTTGCTTTTCCATATGTTGTTAAGTCTTGTCATGGCTGCTATTGTCTTTCCAATCCTCGCCTTCACAATCTGCTTACAGCTAGTCCCATCATTGGTGAGTAACACACCTAAGTATTTAAATTGTGCGGCTATGTAGTCTAGTGGTATGACACTCGCTTTCGGATCGGAAGGTCCTGTTGTTCGAGCCTCGCTTGGCACGGTGTTGAGTCCTTGGAGACTCACCTTACTCGGGTGTAAAATGAGAACCTGGCCGTTAATAGCGTTGTCTCTGTCCGAAAAAATTGTAACATCGCCTACCAGGCATCATGTCCCGTTCTAAATGTTAAATCTTGCTGTTGGCCAGGAACCTCTTGTAAAGCGCTTGAGCACATTTAGTAGATATTGCGCTATATAAAAGCTCACTTTTTTTTAATGAGGTGACTTGCTTTAGGTTTTCACCATTGACAATAATTCTCTTCTGAGGATTGTCTCGGCTGTTCTCTAAAATTTGCGATTTTTCGGAATTGATCTTATCCCGTATGCACAAGCTGTTTCAGATAGACGATTTGCAATTCATGTTCATTTGTTGCCATCAAGTCAATTTCATCGGCAAATCGAAGGTTGCAAAGAACTCTGCCCGCAATTGATACTGTGACCTGGTGGTTTTCGAGAGTTTCCTGCATTTTTCATTCCAAATATAAGTTGAAAAGGGTGTGTGAAATAAGTCAGCCCTGTCAGACACCAACTCTGTAGTTCTGAATGGATCTCCAATACACAAAACTTTGTGTAACCTTGAACGTTTATAGCCTGCTTGATATAATTTAATGAGAACTAATCATCAAAATGGTTGTCTAAAAACAATAAAGAGCTGTGACGTCAAGTTCGTTTCATCTCTGAATGAATAAAGTTTATTTATTTATTTATATATTTATTTATTTGTTTATCTATTAACTATATGCCGAGGATTATATCGGTAAAAAACAAGGAATTTACCCAATGGAAACCGTACGGTGCTCTTATTGGCTAACCAACCAGCGGCCTCGATGAGAAAAATATCCGCCATTGAGACGTTGGCTGGGAATCGCGTTACTATAGTAAACAAGCGCTGATCGGCCGTTCATGAAATCTAAGAAAATAACTTCCTGATCGCTCGTTTAACTCAAAATTATTCAAAACGATGTCTCTAAAATGATATAAATGTGACTTCTTAAGGTTTTCTTCACGGTCAAAACCACACAACATTCTATTAATGATTACGTCCGAGGCAAATAGGAATATTGACAGGTCGACCGAGAGTTGAACTCGTGAGACGACAAACATCAATGCGAAGTGTAGCGAGAGTCAAGCTATTGTTTGTCTTGTCCTGTTCTATATAGAGAAAGGGATAAATAGTATAGCCTCGTGTGTGAGTGGTTGCGTGTCATAGTCATGCTTTTAAATTGTTTCTGTTGTTTATGTGTGTAGTGATGACTCTCTCACACTCAATTTCAATGCCGAAAGAGGAATTCCCGCACACAAGAAAGGGGAATTAGGGTGGTATTTGGCATACATATTGTATAGTATCTAGTTCTAAATAGATAACTGATTAGAATTATATTATGATATATAAACACAATGCCAAATACAATTCCGAAGTTTCCTTATTTCAAATGAAGTAAAGCTCCAAAACCTAATGGTAGTGATTATAGTACTGGTGTTAGTGAGGTGATGTGGTGTTGGTGGTGGTTGTAGTTGTAGTAGTAATAGTGATGATGATGTGGTGGTGGTGATGATTGTAGTTGTAGTAGTAGTGGTAGTGATGATGATGTGGTGGTGGTTGTAGTTGTAGTAGTAGTGGTAATGGTAATGAAATGGTGGTGGTGGTGGTGGTTGTAGTAGTAGTGGTCGTGATGATGATGTGGTGGTGGTGTTTGTAGTAGTAGTGGTAATGATGCGGCTATGTGGTCTAGTAGTATGACACTCGCTTTCGGATCGGAAGGTCCTGGGTTCGAGCCTCGCGCTCGGCGCATAGTTGAGTCCTTGGAAAAGGCTCTTTACTCACATTCTCTCACCGTACTCAGGTGTAAAATGAGTACCTGGCCGTTAACAGAGTTGTCTTTGTTCGAAAAATTGTAATATCGCCTAACAGGCGTCATGTCCCGTCCTACATGTTAAATGTTGACCAGGGACCCCTTGTAAAGCGCTTTGAGCACATTTAGTAGATATTGCACTATATAAAGCTCAATTTAAAAAAAAAAAAAATTTCAATGATGATGATATGGTGGTGGTGGTTGCAGTAGTAGTAGTGGTAGTGATGATAATGTGGTGGTGGTTGTAGTTGTAGTAGTAATGATAGTGACGATGATGTGGTGGTGGTTGTGGTAGTAGTGGTAGTGATGATGATGTGGTTGTGGTGGTTGTAGTAGTAGTTGTAATGGTGATGATATGGTGGTAGGGGTGGTTGCAGTAGTAGTGGTAGTGATGACGATGTGGTTGTGGTGGTTGTAGTAGTAGTGGTAATGGTAATGATATGGTGGTAGTGGTGGTTGTAGTAGTAGTGGTAATGGTAATGATATGGTGGTGGTGATTGTAGTAGTAGTGGTAGTGATGATGATGTGCTGGTGGTGGTGTAGTAGTAGTGGTAGTGATAATGATGTGGGGCTGGTGGTTGTAGTAGTAGTGTTAGTGATAATATTGTGGTGGTGGTTGTAGTAGTAGATGATGTGGTGGTTGGAAAACACATTACAGGTTATTATAATACATGATTACACACATTCTCTAACTTCATTTTTTGACAGCTTCATTGTGCCATAAATACGCAACAGTTCTGAAACATTTTATTGTGGATTTGATATTGTTTGTTGTTTTTCTTGTGTCGTTATGTTGACATAGAGACCGAATGAATGGTAATGACTACGTTCTCAGCCAACAATAAAATGGCGCTGAATGCTTTCATTGGTGGACACTTTATAGGCTTCGTACGTATTCTCATTCGTTTAATTCTATGGTAAAAAGTCAAAGATAAGAATTTTAACAGGAGATTCAATTGCAATTTATCAAAACCAAAAAGAAAATCACGCGCGCAAACGTCATGCTTCATATTATTATAATTCTATCTAAAAATCCATTTTTCGGGGTCTGCGTCCACATAACGTAATACCAGATTGAGCCGGTGAGTCTCACATAATGTTATGAAGATATGAATTCGTATATCATTTCGTATATCACAAAAAGAATGACATGTTAGAAACGTGCTTTGTCTTTCTTTTGGTGTTGTTTTTTTTTTTTTTTCTTTCTTTTTTTTTTTCTTTTTTGTTTGTTTGTTGTTTTATTATTTTTGTTTTAAATTTCTTCCTTCTTCTTTTTAAACAAATTGATTTGTCTTATTTGTTTCTTGTTGGATATTTTTGGGGGATGGGTGTGTGTGTGTGTGGGGGGGGGGGGGGGGGGGGGGGTGGGGGTTGTATTTGTTTCTTTGTTATTTTTATTTTTTTTTATCTTGTTGTTTTGTTGGGGTTTTTTTTTTTTCGTTTTTTTTCTTTGCCGTGTTTTGACGTAAAGGTATGTAGATAAAAGGGCACGATAACCAATATTAATCTTCTTTTACGTCAAGTCAACCGTTGATTGATTAAAAGAAAAACCCAAAACTCGTCAAAATTCTCAAGTCTGAGAATTTTTTTAAAAGTGCCAGGCTTGAGAATTTTTGATGATTTGATGGGAGTCACCTAAATTGGTCGATGATTGAAGTTAATGTTAACCAAAATGAAAGATAGATAGTATGCGCATGGCCAAGTAGCTCATAAGTTTAACGGACCAACACACAAAACTTTGTGTAACCATGATCGTTTATAGTCAGGTTAATACAGTTTTGTGAGAATTACTCATAACGCGGATGGCAAAAAACAATAACTAAGACCCGAGTGACGTCAACTTCGAACTATCTATAGGGTTGTGAATGTGCGGCTCGGCTGTAAATTGAGAAGAGAGTTGTATGTTACGGTCAGTACAGTCGATTGTATATTATTTGAAAGAGGGGAAGGAAGTATTACATATGAAAAAATGTTCAAAATCATACCTTTTTTAAAAAATTGAACCCTAAAATAACTCAACTATCGTCCACTGACAAACCACTTTTGCTTTCATTTCAGTTACGAAACGATTACTTCATAAAAGACCGATGGATAAAAGTAATATCAAAAATGATTTTAAAAATCTCTTTCTTCTACCTCCTCCTCCACTTCATCATCCCCCTCCTACTCTTCTTCTTCTTCTTCTTCTTCTTCTTCTTCTTCTTCTTCTTCTTCTTCTTCTTCTTCTTCTTCTTCTTCTTCTTCTTCTTCTTCTTCTTCTTCCTCTTCTTCTTCTTCTTCTTCTTCTTCTTCTTCTTCTTCTTCTTCTTCTTCTTCTTCTTCTTCTTCTTCTTCTTCTTCTTCTTCTTCTTCTCTTCTTCTTCTTCTTCTTCTTCTTCTTTTCTTCTTCTTCTTCTTCTTCTTCTTCTTCTTCTTCTTTTTTATTATTATTATTATTATTATTATTATTATTATTATTATTATTATTATTATTATTATTATTATTATTACTATTATCATTATTATTATTATTAGTAGTAGTAGTAGTAGTAGTAGTAGTAGTAGTAGTAGTAGTAGTAGTAGTAGTTTATCATCATCACACCATCATCATCATCATTATCATTATTATTGTTATTGTTATTATTATTATTATTATTATTATTATTATTATTATTATTATTATTATTATTATTATTATTATTATTATTATTATTATTACTATCATTACTACTATTATCATTATCATTATTATTATCATCATCATCATAATAACCTCGTTATCGTCATCTTTATTTCTAATAATATCATTACAATCATTCTTGTACATTTTTGTTTTCAATAAAGAGATTAAACAAGATAAAGACAAGGGGACGAGAAACGAAAGAGGAGGGAAAAAACTTAAGCTTTTTTATAGCGCAATATCCACTAAACGTGTTCAAAGCGCTTTACAACACCACGTAACATGTAGAACGAGACATGGCGCTTGTTAGGCGATATTGCAATGTTTTAAACATAGACAACACTGTAAACGACCAGGTGCTCATTTTACACCTGAGTACGGTTAGAGAATGTGAGTAAAGAGTCTTCTCCAAGGACTCAACTATGCGCAGAGCGAGGCCTGAACCCAAGACGTTCAGATCCGAAAGCGAGTGTCATACCACAACCACATAGACGCACATGGAATAGGTGGATAGATGTGGAGACGTAGAGAGAGAGAGAGAGAGAGAGAGAGAGAGAGAGAGAGAGAGAGAGAGAGAGAGAGAGGGTCATTGACGGAAACTGTAGGTGGGATATGGAATGTAACCTCACACCCTCTTCCTGTCCGAGGCAAGAAAAAGCAAGCATCGATATATTATTATTATACTCTGGTATGGAAATCAATTAAGCACCTGTGTTTGTCGCCCCGATCCATATTACTCACTGTCGTATAATGCCAAATTAGCCTTTTTTCAAATTTGGTCAGAACACTTTTTACGCCACTAATCGAAAAATGAAGAGAGCCCTCAGGATATCTAAGATTACAAGGATGTCTCGGGGATGATATTTTCAAGCAAATTACAGGTGATTATATAATATCGATACACCATTACGAAGTAAAGTTGGTAAAGGCTTTTTGTCATTGTACAGGGGCATAGTAACTTCGATCTGTGTTGATTCAT
>NC_088361.1:28143576-28148576 GCF_034508935.2 Berghia stephanieae
ATAATAATAGTAATAATAATAAAAATAAAAATAAAAATGGTAATAATGATAAAAATTTGATAATAATAAAAAATAATAATAAAAATGATAATAAAAAATGATGATGATGATAATAATAATAATAATAATAATAATAATAATAATAATAATAATAATAATAATAATAATAATAATAATAACAATAAGAATAATAATGATAATAATAATAATAATAATAATAATAATAATAATAATAATAATAATAATAATAATAATAATAATACAAAGCTGCTCCATTTATCCCCCCAGCAGTAGCCTACCTTTAGATAAGTCAAAGTGATCCTTTCTTTTTCTTACATTAAAAGATATTACTTACAGAAAGGACTGGCCATATATTTGTCTGCCGTCTATCTAGCTAGTAGGTAATGCATTTATGTTTTTGTTGTTTGTTTGTTTTGTATTGTTTTGTTTGGTTTGGTTTGGTATTTTGTTTGGGGGGGGGGGGGGGGGTTATGGTGGGGAGGGGGGGGGGGGGGGGTTGTGTGCATGTGTGTGTTTTGTTTGGGTTTTTTTATTGGCTGAAGACAAATTATGAGCCCAAACGTTCCGTGTTTAGTATTTTCTTCTTTTTTGAAGCTGTCATATAGATAGAATGCGCTTGGCCAAGGAGTTCACAACATTGCCATCCGGAAGTATAACGGATCAACACACAAACTCTGTGTAACCATGAACTTTTATAGTCTGGTTAATACAGTTTAGTGAGAACAACTCACAAACGCGGATGGCAAAAACAATAACAAAGGCCTGAGTGACGTCATCTGCATACTATCTATACATTTCATTTTATTACCGTTAGATAATACCTACTTGCAAATATTAGCCGAAGATAATTATAAGCGTCGGTTTGAGAGTAATTCCATTACAACATTGAGCCTAATACACGGGTTATCAGACCTGTAAATGTGTACACGTTGGATAATACCTACTTGTAGACCAAATGCGGTGCTGTATTATTCTAGCTCATGACAATATTATTTCTTTCACCTGTTCAAAACAGTTATATATAATGATATCGATCATTGTCTGATAAACATATCGCTACGTGGCATTTCACAGAGCGGTATTGTCATTTGCACTCGTAGCGTTATGATCAAACAGATAAGAATAATATTATTTGCAGTAGGGGACTTGTATGTACGTTCTCTGTTTTTCAGTCTATAGAATATTGACGACCGTCGTAAAACTCCGGTTATGTTTACGTTAAATGAACAATAAAATCTATATAGCTCAAATAGAGGACACTGAATAAAAACTTACTTGTTATTGAGGTAGATAAAGAAAAGAAGAAATAAATCAAAAGATAGTGGGAATAATAATATTATACAATTCATACACTCTTGCTTTTTGGAACTCCGGACCTGTTCCCAATCGATGTACGAGCCTGCAAGAGCGCGTTGGGAACAACGTTCGAATTCCAAAACGTAATTGAGTTTCTGTTTTCAGAGTGATGGAATCTTATTGTCTGGTCTAGATATGCTGGCCGTCAATAAAGATAATCAATCCTCACTCTTTCACGTCCCGTAATATTGAGATCGTGGCTATTCATCTTGCTACTAAAATTGTCTAATTTTAAAAGTTTTATCTCTTTTATTTATTTTCGTCATGTCTACCAAATTTTACCCCCCCCCCCCCCCCCCCCCCCCCCCCCCCCCCCCCACCCCCCCCCCCCCCCCCCCCCCCCCCCCCCCAAAGAAAAAAAAATTATAGTAATAATAATAAAAGAATATTGTGGTATTATTTATTTCTATTCTTTTTTTGTTTCTTTGTTTTTTGTTGTGTTTTTTTCGGGGTTTTTTCTTTGGTTTTGTTTTTTGTTTGTTGTTGTTTTTTTTTTGTTTGTTTTACATTTCTGAAGATATACGAAAGTACGCTTGAAAAATAGGGAATATAAATAACAGCATAATCATCAGACCAAGAAAAAGTTTGACTAAAATATTATCACCGTTGTCCTCATTATAATTTTAATCACCACCATCACTACCACTATAACCACCACCACCACCTCCACCACCACACCCACCACCACCATCACCATCTTCATCATCATCATCGTCAACAGCATTATCATCAACAGATGCAATAGCATTACGGACAACAATACAATACCAAACCTCCCAGAACCAATACCTTAAATAGTGAAGACGCAAGAGTCCTCTGATCTTGACAACTATCTTCGCAAACGAATCACTCGATATGAGCTGATCGATCGACAACATTCTGTCCGGGGACGTATGCTGTATTACACTGACAAAAGGCCTTTTTACACATAACATCGTATTATTGAGCGACTAAAATGACTCCCAACAGGTCAAAAATTCCTTTTGAAGAAGTCTCGAGTTTAAGTTATTGACAAATTAGTGTTGGTCATTTTAACCGAATGATATATGAAGTAAAAGTTTTCAGACGAAAATGTAAAATAAAGTGTTTTGACAGTGCACTGCAGTATTGACATGTAGCTCTCCTTGTAGATCCAGAACGGGATTTTACCTGATCTGACATGACCTAACAGAGTAAACTTTATTGCTTAACCATAAATTTTGCGGCTTGAAGACAAGTTATGAGGTATTATATGGAAACTTGAGCTTTTATACAGCGTAATATCCACTAAACGTGCTCAAAGCGCTTTACAAATGGTCCCTGACCAACAGCAACATGTAAAATGTAGAACGAGACCTGACGCCAAGTTAGGCGATATTGCAATGTGTTTTTTTTTCGACAGAGACAACGCTTTCGACGACCAGGTACTCATTTTACACCTAAGTACGATGAGAGAATATGAGTAAAGAGTCTTTTCCAAGGACTCAACTATGCGCTGAGCCAGGCGCGAACCCAGGACCTTCCAATCCGAAAGCGAGTGTCATACCACAAGACCACCACGTAGCCGCACAGGTATAATATACGATAAGTATACAGCAACTGAAAACCATTAAATGCCAGTAGCTTAACTGATTGTTAAGAGAATGACTGTGTAAGTGCGTGTTTGTATATATTATGTGTGCATTATTGTGTGTGTGTGTGTGTGTGTGTGTCCATTGCGCTGAGATATTAGACATTCAAATAAGTACACGTAAGTTGAAGCCCAATTTGTTTAATACATTCGCTCCATCAGTAAATTATTAATTAAACAATGTCAGATTAGAATAATCGTTTTCTCATGACAGCATACTGTCGTAAGGGGGGGGGGGGGGGGGGGGGGGGGGGGGGGGGGGGAGCGATTCTTCACAACCGCACTTCATCCTATTTTCTGCAGTGTTCTCCGAACAATTTCAAATTTGGATAGAACACTAGTCTAAACAGATCGATCATAGGCAGCTACATAATCATAGCTGGGTGAATAGGGGACTCACAACAAAAAATTTGACTTCACCCGATATCGGATCCTATCTAATTGGGTGGCAGATAACTTTTACAATTGTCTGTGTTTATCGCTACCGAAATGAAGATAAGCTAGCCGGTTTTGTGAGCTTTATGACTCTAAATGACCACAATAAATATTAAATAAGATGATTGATTAATGACGTACCACTTCTATTATAATTTATAATTTTATATCTCCCAGATATCCAAGGGTATTATGCTGTCGTCATTTATGCTACGTCGAACAAATCTGGCATTATTCTGGATGGAATACCCTATATTTACTACGTACTCGCCTTGCTCTTTTCTACCTAGTGGTATCACGGTTACATTATTATTCAACTGATGACACCTATGGTACCATATATTGGGAGAGATGGAGATGTCAATTTCGATTGTCTTTTTTCTTGAGAAGAAATCGGAGTGGTGTATTAAGTGAGCAAGGTCCATTGATAAAGCAGAGTTATCAATAATTTGTCATGATGGCTTACGGCAAAGATCCAGAGCGTTCACGGCCACCTCACTGGATGCGCTCCATGGAAGAAAAATACCAACGTCTCCATGCAAAGGTCTCAGATCAAGCTATACGGCACTCACAGTCTCGGAACAGCTTGTCTGTGAGGCTCAGGGAGTTGCGTCAAAGGACATACAACACCGTCGATCGAAGGAGTATGTGTAAATCGTCATCTGATGATGTCAGGAATTGCCCATTACCATCTCAGAATGCAACAGTTCAACCCGATCAATCTCCAGGAAGACCTCTGCTTATCTCGAGTGCCGTGGAGCTAAGGACAAATCAAAATCCAAGCTTAAAATCTCCCAGCCATCATAATAAATTAGACAACTGCAGTGTAAACGACCGAGCAAAAAGTGTTGGTACTGGAGCCAAAAAACGTTCATCATCATCCACAACTGCCACAACATTGACAACGGATCCTCTTAGCCCTGAATTTAACACATTTTTGCCTGATGAGAGTAACACATCATTTTATCCATCCAATGAAAATAGTCCTTATGAAATGATTGACGCTTGTGGTGAGCAAATCGGGAGTAATAACCATGAGCTGAAAGATTCAAACATCCACGAGTGTGGGAGGGATTTTTATTTATCCACTGCAGAAAATACCAAGATGGAAGAGATAAATTTCAATTCAAATACTCACTGTTTAGAAAAAGAATCAAAACGATTGACACGACCTGTTTCCGTCCCTGGGATTAGAGATCCTAAATCACAACTAAGTGTTGAATATCTCAAGCAGAGTAAAAATAAAACAAATATGAGCGGAAACAATCCAAGAAGTTTCAAAACCATGTCACGTTCCTCTCCAAAAAGAAAAATGAAGTCCCAATCGGCTACTGCTTTACATCGAGATCAACATCCTGAATTTCTTGAAGAGCTTGTGTTTTCAAGCATGTCACAGGAAGCACAACATGCTAAACACGAAACGTTGAAAGATATGACTTTGCCAGACGGACCAGAAATCGATTTAAGTAAAAATTGTGATGCTGTAGTACCCGGTGCATATAATATTGAAGACAATGAGATAAAAGTAGCAGAGAGTGAGAAAAATGAAACTAAAAATTCAAGTGATGATGATTTCTCA
>NC_088361.1:28153576-28163576 GCF_034508935.2 Berghia stephanieae
GCGAAACCCGCTTTGGCTATGTGATAGATATTTTTCTATTTTCGGTCTAATTCTGTTGAGGACAATAGTTGACAGTGTTTTTCTTATGGTATTCAGTAATGTTATTGGGCGCAGGTTGTTAACGGGTCCTTTCGTTTTTCCTGGTTTTTGTATTGTAATTAGGACACCGCTGTTTATGTCCCAGTCTTTGTGTGTTGAGATTGTTTTTTCATTATGTTTGCAATGCTCAGATACAGGGAGAGGGTACCGCATTTCAGCAATTCAGCGGGAATTTCATCTTCGCCTGGGGATCTGTTATTGTTTAGGCACTTTATGCTATTTCTAACTTCAGTTGTTGTGATGCGGTTGTTTAGGTCTCTAGGGTTTCCTGAGAAGGGCGATATTTGTGAGACTTGTTTGTGAAATTTCTGCTGGAAGTGGTCAGTTACAATGTCAAGGATATCGTTGGGATTTATTGTCTGTTTGCCAAATTTATCCTGTAGTTTTGGGTTCTCGAATGGTTTTCGGTTCAGAGATTTCGTCGCACCAATGTATGGATTAGAGGTGACAAAATAAAGAGAAAAACCAAACTGAAACTGTACCGTGCTCTTGTAAAACCGGTACTTCTGTATAACTGCGGCACTTGGGCGTTGACAAAATCCGAAGAAGAACATCTGGATGCCTTCCATCGCACACAGCTAAGAAGGGTACTGGACATCAAATACCCAAAAAAGATCTCAAATGAATCACTCTATAAGACCACAAAAGAAAGACCAATCTCCCTTGACATTTTACAACAACGATGGCAACTTTTCGGTCACATACTACGCAGGGACAAAAACATACCAGCTAACCAAGCCATGTCGGGATACTTCCAAAAACACGGGAACCTTTTCAGAGGAAGACCGATCACAGCACTCCCTGTGATCCTAAACAAAAACCTCACAACACTTGGACAAAGCATTAGTCTCATAACGGCAGGGGACCTTGAAAATCTGAGAACCCTAGCAGAGGACCGGCAATATTGGAGACACCTCACACAGGAAATACTGGAAACAGCCAAGGCGACCCGATCTTTCGGTCGAGACGCGAAAGGCATCTAAGTCATTCAGAAGCAAGACTTAAAACATAGCAGTCTACCATTGACACAATTATTCTGTCCTATACTGAAAGAAAAAGCAAAAAAACGTGTTCTTGACATTTTGGCCAGAAAACACGTCCTTCAAATATCGATTAATCAAAATCGATCCATATTTGAAAGAGACGTTTTCTGTCCAAAATTTTAAAAACATGTTTATTCAGAGAGGGCAATATAGCCGGGCTTCAATACATTTCGCCTGAACTTTGCCATGGGAGTAAGAATTGTTTTCAAGGGGGGTAATAAAGATTAGTAAACTTAATATTTATAAAACGGTTGCTTCCCTTGCTGTTACACTTGAGGACTGACATCTATAAAATTTATATTGGCTTCAAATTGACTTTTACACAACACGAAAGAAGAGCAACACTACAGGTTATGAAAGGTTATATTACAAGATTTCATCACGTTCAACCTGCCTTGTTTTGTGATGCAATATCTCCTAACAAGAACTTACGAGAGCTAACACGCCTCAGCTGCTGTGGACAATAAAAGAAGTGAACTCAAATGAACAAAACATCCTCTGTTATAACCCCCCCCCCCCCCCCCAATCCAAAACGAAAAAAAAACCCTAAAGAAACACCCCAAATAATAACAGATCGGGAAATAACCAAATGTGACCCATCTCGGCATTCTGGTATTGTGGCGGATTGAAATAGTTGAGGAAAGTTAAATTTTTAGTCAAAATGATAAGAATAAGAGAGTTTAAAATGTTTCAGTTAAAAAGAACACGCTCTAGTCAATTATCCTAAGTCAATTTCACGAGCATTAGCTTAAAATAGAAACTTAAGCACCAAGGTCACATCGACATAATAACATTTTGAGAGATATAAGGAACAATAGTGTGATGTCAAAAACAGGTTCCTTCTCATTGGAAGTGTAAACCACTCTGAATGCATATCTTGTGTAAATGATCTTCTGGTTTCAGAGTGAGGACCTCTTCATTATTAGTCCCCCGAAGGAATAGTGACATAAACACTTCCAATGATTTTTGGAACCGGGAGAAGTAGAAGGTGTGACGTCACGACTTTTATTCCCAATAGTCACAATAAATAGGTAAAAGTTATGTTAATTTTTCTCTCATGCCATTACAGTCAACACTAACAAGGAATATTTCAGTGCTATTTTACTTATCTTTTGACACTAATTATGTATTTTTGATCTAAATCTGACCTGCTTCCAAAGTGAATACCTATATATTGTTCCATCCTTCTACGTTCTCAGTCGCCCTCCACTTTTCTTTCTTTTCTTTTTCTTTTTTCTTTTTTTTTTGTCAAGAAACAAACGGATCTCTATTAAATTCCTTCCAAGATATAAGAATTTGTACAAGTTATCGTTGATTTGTTGTCGTCAGCTGAAGAAAATTTTGAGCCAAAAATGTTCCAGTCAATATCTCTTGATTATTTTTTTTAATATTTACATTCATACCGTTTTATCCATACTTCTACAGAGAACAATAAATAAGACAACCAATGTCTAAGGAATAACAAAATTAACTTTTGCGCTCTCGCAACATTTATTTTAATCCAAGATTATTATTTCAAAGATAGCGCTATACTCACGTAATGTGCTCAAAGCGCTTTACAAGGCCAACATCAACACACAATGCAAAACGAGATATGACACCAGTAGAGGGTCATAATTTTTATTTTCGACAGAAACAACGCAGGCATGGGGCCAGATCCTCATTTTACTCCTAAGTGCTGTGAGAAAATGTGAGTAAAGAGTCTTTTTGCAATGACTTAACTGTGAACTTAAATTGAGCTTTTTTATATAGCGCAAAAAAAAAAAAAGATTTAAAATCAATCGGTCAACCTGATCGTCCGAGTGAATCAATGAAAGTGAATAATTGTCTAAGCTTGTTTCATTTCTCTAGAAACACCTGAACAGGCTAAAGAGCTGGTTAGTTTCTCAAACTTCCTATAACCCTCCCCCCCCCCATACACACACACACACACACACACACACACACACACACATATATATATATATATACATATATACATATATATATTTATATATATATATATATATATATATATATATATATATATATATATATATATATATGTGTGTGTGTGTGTGTGTGTATGTGTGTGTGTCGTCGAACGTGTGAAAGTAATCTTGGTTGATCACTGGTAGATTTTGTAGGACTTCAAGTATAAAGGGTCACATCGCAAAAGACTTTCACAATAAATTTTGAGTAATGTATAGAAGAAAAGAAATTGACGTCACTCAGCTCTTTATTGTTGTTCTTAGACCGACATATTATAATGATCAGTTATCACTAAATTGTATCAATCAGAATATAGACGTTCAAGGTCACACATAGTTCTGTTTGTTAGTACTTTAAATCCGAGTGGCTAATGTTGTGAGTATTTTACCTAGACACGTAGCATCAATAGAATAAAAGAAGTTGAAGTCCCTCGGCTATTTGTCATTGTTTTAAGACCTCCAGTTGAGTGATAAGAGCAATAGAGTTATACATGCAAAACTGAAGATCACAAATCCCTCTGTAAGTCACATGGTTCTGGTTCTGCAGATGTGACATTGGGACTAATTGTTTCCTTCCTTTCTTATAATGACTGCGCTCTTAATAATACTAATATTATTGATGCTCTGTGTTTAGGTAAAATACTCATATCATCCGCTAGCCGAATAAAACGTACCAACTCACAAACCTGTGTGTAACCTTGAGCGCTTATAGTCTGATTTACATGATTTAGTGAGAACTGGTTATTAAAATAGTTGTCTAAAAACAATAACAAAGAGCTGAGTTCCTTCTCTTGGTTTTATTGCGTCAAAAGGCAGCTTCAATAGAAAAAGATGCTCAATCTGTATCTTTTACTTCAGATCTCTCGTTCTCACTAATCTCTCTCAATCCTGCTATAAACGTTTAAGGCTCCACACAGTTTTGTGAGTTGGATATATAGATCTGACGGGCAGAGTTGTTGTTTATTTTACTAAATCAAATAACATCAATCTTTTCTACCCAACACCTTTTAAAAAAAAAAATAATCAGGTCATCCGTAACAACGCTACACGAAATTTACTCAATGAGGCAACACTTCCTGTTTACTACCTGCATTGGCTTCCCAGCAAAGCTAGAGTTGTATACAGCTATTCAGCCGCGGTAACGCTTTTTTTGTGGATTGAAGGAACAACGCCACCATATCAACAAGATTTTTTAAGTTTCCGTGATATGAGCCAGACAGACAATACATGATATTATAATCTTCAACGGCTCAAATACATTGAACGCCCCAGACTGGGGACAGGAAAAACGGCATTCATGTGCGCTTCCGTCTCAATCTGGGGCCGACATGTTCTTATAATATGGTCTCCGTGTTGACTGGGTACACTCTCAAACCAACGGAAAATTTTGGCATTACAACAATGTTAAAAAGCAATTTGTGCTGTCATAAGTAAAATAAAAAATGCTGAGTTCAACGTAACCAAGAAAAGCCGGGAAGGTCGACAAGGTGGTGGGTTAATGATTGTTCACAAGGAAAATATTGCTTTACAGAAAATAAAATTATCAACTAAGCCAACGACCTTCTAAACCATCGAATGTCAACTAAAACACCAAAATATGAATCTGAACTGTGCCCTTGTTTATCGCCCAACGCCATCCAACAAAAACAAAACAATGACAAGACAATTTTTTTACAGAATTTGAGCAATATGTCAACGATCTGTCAACAAAAGACAATCTTTACATCTTATGGGATTTCAACATCCATGTGAATGATGAGTCAGATAACAACGAGTCGGATTTTATCAATATGATTAAGGCACAACTGATCACAGACCCAACACACGAAAAGAGAAACACGTAAGACCTCATAATTAAACACCGCGATGACACTTTGTTGAATAACACCCACGTACAAAGTAATCACATATCAGACCTCAATCTGTTTTATTTGAATTGAATTTTGAAAAACCTAAACCCACAAAAAAAAAGACAGTAACATATTTCAAACAAAAGTCATTAGATATTGATAATTTTTCAATGACATTATTATATCCCGTCTGACAACCAAAGTTGAACGTACATACACAGCAGATGACATATCCATTTTTAAAACCAAATTATGTCGAAACTTCTTGATCACCATGCACCACTGTCAACCAAAGTTATCACTATAGGGCCTGACACACCATGGTTCGCTGAGAAAATTCGGTTGTCAAAGCAAATGAGGTAAGGAGCGGCAGAAATGTGGCGGAAAAAAAAAGACACACAATACACAGAGAGTTATGCAAACAATCACGAAGTGCAACTAACACTGATAATTGAAACCAAAATAAAATCTATTGGAGAAAAGGTGAACGGTAGTAAAGGTAACAGCAAGAACCTTTTGAATGTCCTGAACGGATTAATGAAAGTGGATAGTGAGGAAAAAAGCACTGCTATCACACAAAAACAAATCAGAACGTGCAGAGCCCTTCAATGATTACTTCATTAATAAAATTAATCCAAAAATGACATTAAAGTCAAAGCTCTGAAAATGAAAATAGCATACCCATGATACAATGCCGCTGCCCATTGTCCAATTTCTGCTCTGCTTCAATAGAAGAGGTTAGTGAATTAAAAGAAAGCCCCAAATATACAGTGCAAACTCGATGTGCCGACGTGGCTCTTGAAAGAATGTGTAAAGGAAGTCGCACCTGCTATCACTTCGTTTGCAAAATAGGTCTATCGAGAATGCAGACATTCCAACCTGCTTCAAAGAATATCCCATAAGCTCACTCTTGACAAAGAAAAAAATTGGACAGCTATCAATTTAAAAACTACAGGCCATTCTCGAACCTTCATTTTATAACAAAATTAATAGAAAGACCCATTGCCAAACTTCTCAACAGCTACATAAATATTTACAATCTGCATTTGATTTTCAATCGGCCTATACGTAATCACACAACACAGAAACAACACTTTTGCGTATCCCACAGTGATATTGTCGAGCTACTTGACAAACACGATAATGCAATACTACTGCTGCTGGACCTAAGTTCTGCATTGTGAATTACAAAATGCTACAAGACCAAATGCAGAGGCTCTTTGGAATCAGAGACAAAGCTCTAGAATGGTTTATATGCTCTCTACAAGACAGGTCATAGCGCGTTCTAAACAACTCCATTTAACCATCAACAAAGCTGCAATTTGGCGTTCTTCGGGGTTCAGTGCTTGGCCCTTTATTTTCACGATGTACGCAAAGCCCTTAAGCGACCTTCTGTCTCAGTCATCATCTCTACGCCGATGATACTCAGTTATACGTACTCTCCCATTTCATCCAAAAACATTGAATGAACAAAAGAGCGACTCGCAAAATGTCTAGATAACGTTAAAACGTGGATGCAAACAATCAGCTTAAATTCATTGAGAACAAAACTGAGCTGATTGTATTTTAAAAAGTCAGGGTATACAACTGTCCTTCGGCGAATCAGATATTAAAATCTCAATGTCGTTCGAAACCTTGTTTCTATTTTGACACACACCTAGACATGCACGCACACACAACAAGGATCTGTCAGGCAGTTCATATAGCTCTCCAAATGATATGCAGAATACGAGATCTTATTGATGACGAACATATTTTTAAAATCTTATCCATGCCCTTGTTATTAGCCGCTTGGATTATTGTAACTCTCTGCCGTACGGCCTGTCAAAAAATCGCTAAACAGACTACAGTTGATGCATAACAAAGCTGCTCGCATATTCACAAAAACAAAGGCCCGGGATCATAATATAACATCGATCCTTAGGCCACTACACTGGCTTCCAATGGAGAAAAGAATAATATACGAAATCGCATGTTTTGCTTACAATTGCCTTCACCATACATCACCCGGATTCTTTTCGACCAAAAACCCGACAATGTGAAGGTCTACCAGGCTTCAAGCGCCATCTAAAAACACATCTTTTTCATTCTGCTTATCGTGATTCCATGTGAACTTCGAACAAGATAATATGTAAGTGACTGTTGTCGTGATATTGCAGTCGAATTAATGCACTTGTATGTATGATCTGATACCAAAAACTATTGTAAAGCACCCCTGAGCACTATTTGTCGATACCGGCGCTTTATCAAATAATAATAATAATAATAACAATAATAATAATAATAATAATAATAATAATAATAATAATAATTATTATTATTATTATTATTATTATTATAATAATAATAATAATAATAATAATAATAATAATAATAATAATAATAATAATAATAATAATAATAATAATAATAATTAAAAAATAATAATAATAATAATAATATATAATAATAATAATAATAATAATAATAATGATAATGATAATAATAATAGTAATGATAATAATGATAATAATAATAATAATAATAATAATAATAATAATAATAATAATAATAATAATAATAATAGAAGAAGAAGAAGAAGAAGAAGAAGAAGAAGAAGAAGAAGAGGAATGATGATGATGATGATGATGATGATGATGATGATGATGATGATGATGATGATGATGATGATAATAATAATAATAATAACAATAATAATAATAATAATAATAATAATAATAATAATAATAAATAATAATAATAATAATAATAATAATAATAATAATAATAATAAAAATAATAATACTAATAATAATGATAATAATAAACATATTATGTCGGAGTGAAGCTAGTGTTGAAATAAATTTTAGACTATATTTGTTTTTAAATAAAAAATACGACCTTCCGCCCGTAAGTTGCTGTCGCCAAGACATTCCATGAAGGAATAAGATAGATAATTCATCAAACAAACGTTTGACCCCGCGAGGTCCCAAGTTTGAGACCTTTTGCCAAGATGAGGGTTATTTAAATCGATCGATATTTGATTTCTGACCATATTTTAAAATACGTTTCTTTCCAGACCACGACAATTATATGGTCAAGACCCGAGTAATTTATTTTTAATTTTTATATGGTCATCTTATAAAGGTATAAACTTTATGTAAACTACCTAAATGGCATCATTGTAAACGCACACAAGGTCCCTTTTAAGATAACAAGTAAATGCTTTATAGATTTATTTTATACACATATTATTATTGTCACTATTATGGTCCACTATTTGAAAAATAATATAAGGGTTGTGAAGAGCAGTAGGTGAACATTTTTTTAACTAGTCAATACAGAAATTGGATTAAAAAAAAAAAACAACTACGTGAATGTGCGTATTCATTTTTCTTTAAAATCTCAAATCATAAAATTTTGTTAAAGCCATACCCATATATCATGGGTACAGTTTTTGCAGCCTGTAGATTTAATTAAATAATCATGGATTGCAATCTGTGGTTGTATTCAAATACTCCATGGGTATCAGATCAATTTCATATTTTATAACGAGATCCCAAAATGTCAATTTAATTGCTTTTATCACCTGCAATGAAGGCAAGGTGCACCATTACCCCGTTTCGTTTGTTTATGAGTATTTTCTATAGCCCTTCTGTATTTCAAGTTGCCCCGTCACAGTTGTAACGGGATTGGGAGTCATCTGAGAGCTCTCTGTAGTCACCTGACATAAATTTAATGTAATAAATTAACACTTTACAGGCAGTGTTCAAGTTGAATATTACCTGACCGATTGCACTAGGAGAAATGTAAAAGGGATGTGACTCGAGCTTCCAGTCAGAAGGCAAGTGTCACACCATAAGACCGTATAGCCACACAGTATTCACTTTCCTTGATGAAAACGTTTATCTATACTTAAATTCTATAAATTAAGCTTAAAATTGAATTACCGCGATCATGCTGAGACTAACATAAGAGCGTTTCTGAAATGATTGATTAAGGTCATCTCGCCAATATAATAAATGATGTGTTTCTCTTTGTAAGGCAATCTGTAGTTAGATTTAAATAAGGTACGGACTAACTTATAGCAATCTGTGGCTGTAATGAAATACATCATGACTAAACTTATAGCAATCTGTGTCCGTAATCAAATAAATCATGGGTAAACTTATTGCAATCTGTGGTTACATTCAAATGCATCATGGACAAAGTTATTGCAATCTGTGGTGATATTCAAATACACCAATGAGCAAATTTATTGCAATCTGTAGTTGTATTGAAATACGTCATCGGCAAATACATTGCCATCTGTAGTTTTATTCAAATACATCAATGAGCAAATTTATTGCAATATGTGATTGTATTCAAATACTCCTTGCAAGTTTATTCCAATGTGTCGTCATATTCAGATTCATCATGGACAAACTCAATGCAATCAGTAGTTGTGTTCAAATACATTATGGGCAAATTGATTGCAAGCTGTAATTATATTCAAATACATTATGGGAAAATGTATTACAGTCTGTACTTATAATATATTCAAATACATCATGGGCAAATTTATTGCTATCTGTAGTTATATTCAAATACATAATGATCAAATTTATTGCAACCTGTATATATATATATATAATATATATATATATATATATATATATATATATATATATATATATATATATTCAAATACACAAGAGAGACACTTATGGCAATCTACAGTTTGTATTCAAATATATCATGGGTACAATTGTTGCAACCTGTAGATTTAATCAAATAATCATGGATACACTCATTGCAATCTGTGGTTGTATTCAAATACTCCATGGGTAAACGTATTGCAATTTGTAGTTGTATTCAAATGCATCATAGGGACTCTTATTGCAATCTGTAGTTGTATTAAAATACAATACGGTTACACTTATTGCAGTCTCCAGTTATATCTTTAATGATTTCAAAATCACACATAACTTTCTTACAGCATCACCTACATAATTTTATAACCCTGCCTAAATTACAAGAAAGCCGACGTTATGATTTTATAACGTTGAATTAATTACAG
>NC_088361.1:28166076-28183576 GCF_034508935.2 Berghia stephanieae
TGTCCAAATAGGTCATGGGCAAACTTATTGCAATGTGTCGTTATATTCAAATACACCATGGACAAACTTATATCATTCTGAAACTATATTGAAATACATCACTTATTGCTTGAAGAAATCCAGCCCGGCAGTCAAAGGGTTAATTAACATATGCATAATGGAAAGATCCTTTGAATTATTTTTTCCCTTGGTCACACGGGAACTCAGATAGAAGAGAGTTAGGTTACATCTCTTCCCCCCCCCCCTCTCTCTCTCTCTCTCTCTCTCTCTCTCTCTCTCTCTCTCTCTCTCTCTCTCTTTCTTTCTTTCTTTCTCAATGATACGCAACATCCACCAAATTGTGCAACCTGTGCTTAGAGGAGAAATTTTACATCATTACTCAACCAAACATGGCTACATTGAACAATAGAAATGAACTTACAACCGCATGCAAAGACACATAAATAAACACCTTCTGTGCAACTACAACCACCATGATAATCTCGACACCAAATATTACAAGTACGAAATAACACACAAACAACAATAACGATTACACTTCCCGAAGATTGCCCTAATGGCATGAAACCGACGTGTCCCATATGCAGGTCTGACATCCGAACCCACTTATGGGCCTAGTTTAACATTCTTGTAAAGGACAATATTTTGCGTCATTTTTTGTTGTTGAGAATTCCATTACAATGAGCCCATAAGGAATTGGATTTTCAGACTTGCAAATAAGTGTACGTCGCATGAAACAGGTCTGTTGAAGTATATATATTTATATATATATATATATATATATATATATATATATATATATATATATATATATATATATAAATAGATAAATTATAAAACAAAAACCATGAAATAATAGTGCTCAACTTTAGTATAAAAGGAGCTATTTATAAACATTTGAAAGATAATTAAGATAGTTTGACTTCTACAACGTTGTTATCGAGCGTTGCTCTCATCAGGAAGTGGAAGTGAAAGTCTATAATCTATCTATGCTGTCAGCGAAATATGAAAATATATTTTTTACTCATTTGCAATGCGACAAAAAAAAGTCCAAAGGTCAAATTTGCATAACTTTTTGAACTAATTGCCCTATCCTGTTTAATGCGGTATCAAAAGTCTTAGAGTTATATCTTTCCAATAACATGGAACATTTTTGCTCTGTCTACGAGTAACTACTAACTGGCAGTCAATGGAGATTATATACACATTTAATTTTTTTTTTCTTTTCTAACTGGCAGTCTAAGATGATTTTATATACAAGTTTAGAAAACAATTCTTTCTAACTGGCAATCTAAGGTGATTTTATATATATTTTTTTAAACAGTACTTTCTAACTGGCAAACAATGGAGATTGTGTAAAATGTCTGGAATATGATCATTGGTGTTTTTTGGAGGTTTTTTTTGTTGTTGTTTTTTGGTTTTGTTGTTTTTTGTTAGTTTTTTTTGTTTTGTTTTTTTTTTTTTTGTTTTGTTTTTGTTTTCTTTTGTTTTGTATTTTTAAAAATTTTTATGCTTTTCAATGTAAAAAAGAATTAATAGTTTTGTGACTCTTTTCTTAATCTTGCTTATATTGCATTAATTACATGACGCACCTCAAAGCAACGGTGGTTACTCAAGCACGGTCGTCAGACCCACGACAAAGATATGTTATCTATTCATTGAAATTAATTTGATAACCTAACATTTTATCTCCTTCGTACTGGCCAATGCAATCTCTAATTTTTTTCAATTGTACCAAATTCAATCTCACACAAGGTTTAACATAGACAGTGGACTTTTGTCGATAGTAGCAAAACCCAGCCGTTGTGTCCTGTTCACATATCTCACTTAAATCAAATGTAAATCAGTAAAATGGAGGTAAATGCCAGCTAACCTTTAGATATGGGTTGGGTTTATATATATATATAATTTTACATTTTTACACGTTGAATTACTATTGTTTAGCTATGTGTTGGAATCAAAAATGTTATATCACCTAAATGAGCATTTATTAAACCACATGCAAACTTAGTTAGAGACAATCGTGAAAACGCAAGTTATTAAATTCTCTAAACAAAATCCTTTCGCACCAAATGCCATAACATTCCCATGTTGTCTGCTACTTTTTGCAAGTTATCTGCTGTTCTAAACCCCCCAAATTGTATATTTGTGAAATCATTTTGTAACTTCTTTGATTTCAATTCTTTTTCTCTTGGAAACATGCTGAAACTGATCGTGGAAGAGAGAGAGAGAGAGAGAGAGAGAGAGAGAGAGAGAGAGAGAGAGAGAGAGAGAGAGAGAGAGAGAGAGAGAGAGAGAGAGGGAGAGAGAGAGAGAATCCGTCTACCTGGCGATACTCATGCTAAACAACCAGTAGATGAGGTTTACAGCTTTTCAATGTTAGAGTTAATTGCTATTCTATAATCGCAAAGTTCAACACTGAAAGGGCATGTGAGGGATCAATGGCTACTGGTCAACCTATAGTTGTAAAGGCCAATGATGACCGAACATTATCTCGACACACAGCCAAGCCGTCCGTTATACCTCTGACATTACCGTGGAAAAAACCATTTCAAAATGGATCGTGTTAGGAAGACTTGCAACTGCTGGACTCAGAGAGAGAGAGAGAGAGAGAATGTGTCTGTGAAACCTCAACTAACTGAAAATAAGACTTGGTGCTCGAGTGGTCAGCTGTAAATCCATACACCAATCTTATTGAGCACCTCAAAGATCTCCTTAAAACGCCCACAAGGGAACAACAGTACCAAGCAAGGAATGCTTACAAGCTTTAGAACATTGTTGAATCAAAGTAGAATACACCATCGCAAAATGACATAAACCCCTTGATAAATCCTAAAGAGAGACTAGTCCGAGCAATGATTGGAAATTGTGGTGGCGTTTCTGCCTTTTTTTTTTTTATTTTTTTTTTTTTGTTCGTCGAATTTTTCCTAATTTTCCTAAGCAGAGCAACTCGTTTTCGTTGGGTCGTCGTTACTTTTAAGATAATGCACGTATGTTAATGAAATTTGGATCACATATTATACCAAAGATATTGCTCATTTTTGATACAACATTTGTCCAATGTGTCTCTTTAAACTCAAATGAATTGACTCAAAACAAGTGTAAAGTTACGTTTGCACATGTATATATAATATTCTTTGATTCATATATAAACTTATATACATGTGTGCCTGATGAGCTCTGTTTTATTTTGGTACACCACTCACCCGTGGGCGGCGAAAAATTGAGCCCTTGAAAATGGCACTTTACGAAACATTTTCCTCTTCTCTCTCTCTCTCCTCTCTTCTCTCTCTCTCCTCTCTCTCTCTCTCTCTCTCTCTCTCTCTCTCTCTCTCTCTCTCTTTCTTTCTTTCTTTCTCTTGCTCGCTCTGCACACCCAGGTGTAAAATGAGTATCTTATCGTCTCCGTATAAAAACATCTATTATCGCCTTACATGCGGGATGCCTCGTCTTACACGTTAAGTATTGCTGTTGGCTTGGGACCCCTTGTAAAGCACTCTGAGTCAGCACATTTATTTGATATTGCGTGATATAAAAGTTATTTTTTTTAATTCTGTAAAGCGGATTCTCTCCAAGAATTAAATCCATAGCCAAGATAATCCACAATATACATTTACTATAAGTGGATCATCATCATCATCATCATCATCGTCATCATCATTATCGCCATCGCCACCTGATCATTTTGATGTCTACAACAACAACAACAGCAATATCATTTACATCATTATTATCACCACTTCATTATTGTCGTAATCATCATAGCCATAATTTTCAACGACATCAACGTCATCAACATCATCATAGTCGTCACCAATCATCATCATCATCATCATCATCATCATCATCATCATCATCATCATCAACATGATCATCATCATCATCATCATCATCACCATCATCATCATCATCATCATCATCATCATCATCATCATCATCGTAGACATCATCGCCATCATCATTATCATCATCATCAACGCCTTCGTCACACCCACCACTACCACCCCATCATCACCATCATCATCATCATCATCATCATCATCATCATCATCATCATCATCATCATCTTGATCATCTCCACCACCACCACGACAATAATCATTTCATAATCCCGATCACACTCAAGAAAATCGAGACACGTCGGATATAAGGAAAAAGACAGTTTATTGCAATAATAAGTATAAGACACACAATTGCATAGTCATAAAGATAAACAACACCTGACAGCAACAAGATAATTTAAAAGATATATAATTATGCATGTAGCGAGTCCCAAAAGAAACCTTCATGTCATTATTTGCCATACTCAATTTTTAAAAATATCCAAATATGACCTACCGATTCAAACTGGTATTATATATCGCGTTAAATTGAATACCAAAAAATACATTTTTAGCTTAAAAGAACTGCATGCCAAAAAGCGAATTTTTAGCTTTAAAGAACTCAATACCAAAAGTAGAAGAACTGAATGCAAAAAAGAATCGGAGATAGGAGATTTTAACTTTTCGCACTTAAATACATTTTCTATATTTACCCTCTGAAAATAAAACCTAAATAAGTGAAATGTTAGTGACCGTAAATGCCATTTTGAGCATGTAAGCAATTCGATAGAATACCGATTACAGGATGTGGGTTGCAAATATCCCCTACGTCCTCCTTCCCCTGGGTTGGTTCGTTTTGTTTTTATAATTGAGAAGGATTTATTTCTTTTGGGACACCCGACATACCAACTACTCAATTTGAGTTACTGATTTCATATGCCCAGTGATGGGTGACTCTACAATACAGTTTATCAGTCATGGAAAAAATTACACATTACAGAAGATATTACAAGTGACATAATATTATATATATATATATATATATATATATATATATATTCAGTTCATCAGTTATGGAAAAGATTACACATTACAGAAGACATCATATTTTAAATATATATATATATATATATATATATATATATATATATATATATATATATATATATATATATATATATAATACGATGTCTTCTGTAATGTGTAATTTTTTCCATGACTGATGAACTGACAGTTTTTTACAAAACTTTGAATGTCATAAAAAAAATGTATCAATACGGCAATGTAAAATCGAAAAATGCTTTCATAGAATACTGGTAATTGAAAATTGACTATAATAGGCTTTGAACTAAAATGATTGCCTTCATTGAGGAAAGTTAATTTTGTTTCTTTAAGTTTAGAAAATTTATATATTTCCAAGTTCTGAAAATTTTGACTCTAAACTAAATCAAACCTGCCTACTTGAAAATTTGAAAATTCGTAATTTTAGGAGATAAAAATAGTTAACTTTAAAAAGCAACAATTTACATTCACTGTGATTAAATAACATTATAAATCCTTAAAATAATATAGTCTTATATCAAATTTAATTACTTGGAGATGCTCATGAATTTCAGAATTGGAGTTTTTAAAAAGTTCGTAAATCTACCAATTTTTCTTAATACTAGGCAGGTCTATTCAATTTTCTTTATCCGTTTAACCTAGATATAATAACATTTAGAGATGGTCGGTTATATGTATTATGTAATATCATGTTTACGAAATATGGGCAGCCATTTAGGTTTACCCAATGATAAAGTGGGTAATGATATTGATAAAAAAAGGTAAATTCGTATAAACAATATTGAATAATAATATCACATGGAATGGGAAGTCATAGAATGTGACTAGTGGAATGTATGAGACATTCAGGCCAAGTCATGACGAGATAAGAAAAAAACCCCCATTAAATATCGTGAGAAAGTTGTCAATGTTTGCATAATAGTTATAAATAGTGATAGATGATGATGATGATGTTGATAATAATGATGATGATGATGACAACGACGACGACGATGACGATGATGATGATGATGATGATGATGATGATGATGATGATGATGATGATGATGATGATAATGATTGTGATGATGATGATGTTTATGTTGTAGTTTGTGAAGTCGACAACGACGACGACGATGATGATGATGATGGTGATAATGATGATAGTGATGGTAATGGTCGTAATGTTGTGGTTTGTGGTGTGGTGGCTGGGGTGGAGATGACGGTGTTTTTGTCAATGGTTGGTTGTGAAGATGGTGTTCATTCTTTCAGTGCGCTTAACAGTAAATTTAACAATAACTTTTACATAAAGTTATGAATATAAAACTGATCATAAAAGGTAGGAATTACATCACGGTTTGCATCATCATTCAATGCTGTTTTTCAAGTAAAGAAAAAAATTCTTGTTTGTTTTCTATTTTGAGAATGTAAAAAAGAAAAACAACATTATATTGTTAAAATTACCTCTATCCATCCAAGTAAAGGTTAGAATCAGTCACTTGCATGTGAGAAAAAGTGTTCTGCATATCTTCCAATGCGAGTGCTACTAAATATCTGAGGGTCAGTATCTGGGTGGATCCATTCTGCAAATAGATTTGACCGTTTGGTATATGGAATTTCATGGTTCTATTGTAGATATCCCTGTCACTGAAGTTCATCAGCAGGCTCCGAATTTGTGATGCAGCACTTGTGATTTTGTCTCTAATGTTTTGTACGGTGCTTGTAGCGTTTTGAAAGATGGCATTGGCGGATGGTGATTTTAATCCAGTATGGATGAACATGACGTAACCAGAGAGTCGGACCAGTGCCTTGAGACGTTCAACCTGTTTGGAAAATAAACATTTTTGTCACAGAATACATTTGAAGAGCCCAGTGCTAAAAGTGTTTTAGTTACATTTTATGATTTTTCAGCTACCTACTCAATAATAAACTTAATAAGGCATCATCATCTTCGATCACTCGTCACTTATCATTTTGATAAACATATTCTACGTCCCTATCTCAATAACTCAATACTACAATTCTATTTTTTTTTGTATACTCTCTACAGCCCAATCCTAACTATAACCCAAAATTGACTTCCTATGGCTTAAGCACTTATAGATAGTATGAAGTTGACGTCACTCAGGTATTTGTTAGCCAAGCGCACACTATCTATAGCACTAGGAACTTCAATGAAAAAAATGACACTTTGGTATTTTTTTAAACTCATAATTGCTTTGTATGTCCTTGATTATGATTGATGAGAGTGGGGGGAATAATAAATCTACATTGTGTTTTATATTATTGACACATTTTAGATTTGAATAAATTATGATTTCTTTCAAAGTTATCCTTTTCTACTGATGACGTCATATCTCAGCTACCAAAGGGTGCACAGTGTTAAAACTTAAATCAATCAAAACTTAAATAAATTTTGCATCTATGGCAATTAACCGTTTGATAAAATCTCACATAGATCTCGAGTTATTCAAACCTGAAATGTGTCAATGATAAAAATAAAAAACACACTGTACATTACTTGGAATTACTTGTACTATCACATAAAGAAACCATTATCTTCCAAATCATCATCATCACCATTATCTTCAAAATCATTATCATCATTACCATCACCATCATTATTATTAATTTCATAATCATCATCATCATCATCATCATCATCATCATCATCATCATCATCATCATCATCATCATCATCATCATAATCATTATCATCATCACCATTATCATTATCATAGTAATTACAACATTATCAGCAACAACATCATAATATTACAACTCCAAATTCTCTTCCGACACATCAACAAACAGGTTAGACGTGTGACCCGTGACCTTAGTCTGGCATTGTGCAGGGATGATGCAGCAGTTTTAAAAAATGAATTTTAAGATAAATTGGAATCGACATTTTACACATGAAATGTAAAGTCTATTGAAGTTCATTAATCAAAAGTGTAAATTGAGGCAAATTTTCATTTTTAAAAATTATGGATTTCAAATTTCACGATCTAGTCTACACCAACATAAAACCGTTTTGAAACAATGAGCAACAAATACTGACCTCATGGACTTCCATATCACTCATTGTTTCAGTCAATGTCCAGCGGAATTGAATCCTTCGTCTTATTTTGTCCATTATCCCTCGCACAAGTCCCCATTCTTGATACTGATGACAGACAAATTGATTTAAATTTATCTATATTGTGGTGTTGGTGGTGGTGGTGGTGATAGAAGAAGTAGTAGTAGTAATAGTAGTAGTAGTAGTAGTAGTAGTAGTAGTAGTAGTAGTAGTAGTAGTAGTAGTAGTAGTAATAGTAGTAGTAGTAGTAGTAGTAGTAGTAGTAGTAGTAGTAGTAGTAGTAGTAGTAGTAGTAGTTGTTGTTGTTGTTGTTGTTATTGTTGTTGTAGTTGTTGTTGTAGCGATTGTTGTTGCTTTAGTAATAGTAATAGTAGTAGTAGTAGTCGTCGTAGTAGTAGTAGTAGTAGTAGTAGTAGTAGTAGTAGTAGTAGTAGTAGTAGTAGTAGTCGTAGTAGTAGCAGTAGTAGTAGTAGAAGTAGTAGTAGTAGTAGTAGTAGTAGTAGTAGTAGTAATAGTAGTAGTAGTAGTAGTAGTAGTAGTAGTAGTAGTAGTAGTAGTAGTAGTAGTAGTAATAGTAGTAGTAGTAGTAGTAGTAGTAGTAGTAGTAGTAGTAGTAGTAGTAGTACACTCGAGCACGGAAATCTCGAACAAGTCTGGACCCGGCCTATTTAATTTGTTCGAGTTTTTCGTGTTGATTAATTTACAAAGGATATGAGGGAGAATATAAGGGAGGTAAATGTTGGTGGTCTTGATAAAAGTCATATTATAATGATTACTCTCTCGTTATTGTGAACTCTGTCAAGAGTCAAGAGTGAGACAATTCAATTTCCTTTATCGGTCATCTTTTACAAAATTACGAAGAGAGTGTCATTGGTGTTGCGTTTAGTGCGTCTTGTCTTGTTCAATTACAGAAATGGTATGACAATTCCCACTGCGTGTGCTTAATAAAAAAAAAAAAAAAAAAGAAAGACAGCATATCGCATTGTGGATTACACATTCAGCACGCGACGTCATTACCTAAGAATCCGGTACTTACCTAAAATCACTATCACTCCTTCAGTACCATCTATGTAATAAATGATAATGCCCTCATCCCACCTTCCCCACCCCTAACTGTTTGTATCATTTTAATACGTTGTGTTTTCTACCAGTGACGATCTGGGGACAGGCACCGCTGAAGCAAATCGTAGTGAAATTCGCAATGTATATGGACAAATACCTGGGCGACAAGCGGAGGGATGGTCGGTCGCTCGCAAATCCGGCCTTGCTTAATATTTTTCGAGGCGATCGACTATCGGGGGCGTGGAGGTATAAAAACAGTGGACAATATTTCTCTCTCGGATTTTTGCTGTTTTGACGTCGGATTCGTGATCAGCGTCAAATTTGCAATAGGTTTGATACCAAGAACTATGTGTTAACTCCAGAAATTGTTGAAAGTAGAAATAAACTTTAATTTATTTAGTAGGCTATGTGGTCGACAGAACAATGACCCTCCCTGTTCTGTGATGGGGCCCTAGTGGTATGACTCGCGCGTTCGGGTTGGAAGGTCCAGGTTTCGAGACCCGCTCTGAGTGGCGCAGAGTTGAGTCCTTGGAAAAGACTCTTTACTCATATTCTCTCACCGTACTCAGGTGTAAAATGAGTACATGGCCGTTCGTTATCTTTGTCGGAAAAAATGCGTAATATCGCCTGACAGGCGTCATGTCTCGTCCTTCAAGTTTAGTATAGCTGTTGGCTTGGCACCCCTTCTAAAGCGCTTTGAACACGTCTAGTGGATAGTGCGCCAAATAAATGTTGTGTTATTAATTTCTTTAAATAATATTTTTATACATTTTGAGTCAGGAAGAGGTAGATGAACAAAAGGTTTCGTTCTTGATCATCGTAAAATTTATAAAGGATTTCATACAAAATAAAAAATTGTTTTCCGATTTTCGTAATTTCCAATGTAATGTTATGACATGCCAGTTATTATTATTATTATTATTATTATTATTATTATTATTATTATTATTATTATTATTATTATTATTATTATTATTATTATTATTTATTTTGTTTATTTATTATTTATTTTTATTTTTTTGGTCTTATTTTTCTCCTTAACCGTTGACGCGACATCACGGTCGACCTTGATACAGACATTTGGGATTGGGAGATGTCAAAAAGCCTTGACTATGTGATGATAGGGGGATGGTATTGATACCAACACACAAAACTAGGTGAATTTTTAATTCAGAAAAGTGAGTGGAGCAGGCACTTATGTTGGTAACAACAAGATATGAAGTGAATAGAAAAGTGCCAGAAGACAATAGAGAATAAAAAATTTTTTTTTCGCGGCGGTGGTGGGGTTTGAACCTGCGACCTTATTGGTACGACAACTCCGCCTGGCAGGTGAGAGCGTGGCTCTACCGTGTGAGCTATCCACGAACACAAAAATATTCGTTTCAAACTCAAAGTCATTACTAGATCCCTCTCTCACCCACTTCTTGAGACCACCGATTCGTTCGTACACCACCATCGCGAATAATTTTGACCAGCAGTTAAGCTTAATAGCCAATATTCTCAACACAAACATATAACATAGAAACGATTGAGACATTGAGTATGCTCCGGTGTATGGGGTGAATTTTTAATTCAGAAAAGTGAGTGGAGCAGGCACTTATGTTGGTAACAACAAGATATGAAGTGAATAGAAAAGTGCCAGAAGACAATAGAGAATAATATTCTCTATTGTCTTCTGGCACTTTTCTATTCACTTCATATCTTGTTGTTATCTTGTTGTTACAAAACTAGGTGTAAACTTGAACGTCTCATAAAAAGAAAGCAGGTGGAGAAGTAGTGGTGGGGGGGATTATTTTGTTTTTGTAATAATTAGAATAGGTAATAATCATCATGATGAAAATTATTATTCCGTAGCTCTAGACGTCCAGATATTTGACCTTGTTTGTCTGCAAAATGTATAACTAAGTTTTATTTAGTCTACTTAACAATGGCATTTTGGTCCAAACAAAATACACTTGATTTTATTTAAAAATATCGTCAAAATGAGTGTTTGTGGAAGGTAAAAAGAGAGGACTATTGTAAAAAAATAAAAAGAGAGAAAGCATATGACGACCTTGTGAATTTTGTACAAACATTTCATGATGATGCTAATAAGGATACGGAAACGTGCAAAATTTTCAATTTGAGAAATGCCTGGAGGAAACAACAAAAAGATGGCCTATTCGCATTTGACCGGAGCTGCAAAGAGCCACTTTTTACTCCAAAGGGCCCTGTTCTTCTTTTTTTCCTTTCCTTTTTTTCTTCAAAATTGAGAAAATGATTGCACAACAAAAAGCCTTTTCAGTTTCCATTTTCTTTTCAAAATCATGTGCGACTGACTCAGAGATCGATGTCACAGCGACCCAGACGAGTCCCATCACCGGTACAAAACGAAACGTCTACGAGGGTCTTAAGACGCTGGTCAAACATGCTTCGTGATTCCCCCTCCGTTCAGCACACACACACACACACACACACACACACACACACACACACACACACGCATAACATGTATGCCACACACAAGCACACGTAACACACTAACTGACACTTAGCGCTACGGGGAGGGTGAAAGCATCTTTCGTTTCCCTTCAACACAAATAATTCCCGAAAAATAATTTCAACGGACCGCAAGGGAATGTCCAGTTTGTTCGAGATTTCCGTGATGGTCCCTGGAAAGTGTTCGAGATTTTCGTGTCGCCAATACTTACAAAATAGAGTGATCAAAATGGTACCGAGGTTGAGATTTCCGTGATTTCGAGATTTGCATGTTAGAGACTTCCGTGCTCCAGTAGTAGTAGTAGTAGTAGTAGTAGTAGTAGTAGTAGTAGTAGTAGTAGTAGTAGTAGTAGTAGTAGTAGTAGTAGTGGTGGTAGTAGTAGTAGTAGTAGTAGTAGTAGTAGTAGTAGTAGTAGTAGTAGTAATAATAGTAATAGTAGTACGGTAGTAGTAGTAGTAGTAGTAGTAGTAGTAGTAGTAGTAGTAGTAGTAGTAGTAGTCGTAGTAGTAGTAGTAGTAGTAGTAGTAGTAGTAGTTGTTGTTGTTGTTGTTGTGGTTGTTGTTGATGTAGTAGCAGTAGTAGTTGTGGTGGTAGTAATAGTAGTAGTAATAGTAGTAGTAGTAGTAGTAGTAGTAGTAGTAGTAGTAGTAGTAGTAGTAGTAGTAGTTGTTGTTGTTGTTGTTGATGTAGTAGCAGTAGTAGTTGTGGTGGTAGTAATAGTAGTAGTAGTAGTAGTAGTAGTAGTAGTAGTAGTAGTAGTAGTAGTAGTAGTAGTAGTAGTAGTAGTAGTACATAGTATTAGTATCGGTGGTTGCAGTAGAAGAAACAACAGAAAAAAGTGTGAAAAACATTTTTCAAAAGAAAATAATGACAGTAATATCACCAATAAATTCTGGAACGCACGATCTCAGACATTTCATTATATGAAAAGGGCAAGGACAGCTAAAGACCTCCTTGGAAAAGGGATACAGTATAAATTGCCAGAAATCGTTGATAGAAAAATAATGTAGGAGAATAAAAATAATAATTCCAACCAAAATTCAAACTAACCACTGTTTTGTTGACTGTTTGATTCAACATGTCACTGATTTCCAAAGAAATCGGTCTGAGTTTTTCCAACGTTTCCTGAACATCACTTGGGCTGAGTTTTTCTGTGGTTGATTCTAATTTGCCTGGATCCTGAAAGGAGTGTGTTCCCATAAAATAGCCAGGGTATGCCGCCAGAATGGCAGCTTTCTGATTCGTTGTTAGTGTTACTGGCATTGCTGGTTTGTAAGGGAAAATAAATAGAATGTCAATATTATTGAGGTGCTGATTACATGACACGTATAGAGCAGTAAAGTTAGGTGCCCCAAACGTAAACAAAGGTCGAGAAGCACGTGGCAAACCACATGTTCCTGTCTTGACAGCTCACGTTCCAATGTAAATAATAGAAAAAAATAACCTTTAAAATTTGGCTGTTAGGTGGCAAAAGAAACACATATTCATAAATACTCGATCATGCATCAAATAATGTCTAGATATGGATATTTTATGGAACAAAAGGTAAAATTTTCTAAAATTTATCAAAAGTTACAGTCTATCTATTTTTAGACCAGAGCAAATTATTGCGCTGGTGTGAACAAAACGAGAATTATTCGGTGCCTGATTTTCATAATAATTTAGCCTTATATTATTATTTCTGCAACTGTTAGATTTTATGTAAACATATTTTCAATACTGAAAGTGTATTGCCTACAACTCAAACTACAAAATTGGGAGACCTATATTGTGCGTAAATTATTCCGGTCCCTAACGGAAATCACTAGCAACTTGTTATTGTTTACGTTTGGGGCACCTAACTTTACTGCTCTATTAGTTTGTTTTGTTTTTTTATGGCAAGACTAAATTTCATTCAAATCAAAACATCTCTCACAGATAAACACACACACTGAATCAACTTATAAAAAAACTCCTTCCTCTACATATTCCTACATATCATTGGAGCCAAAGAGTACAAGATTAAAATGTCCCTGGATTAGAGGAAACAATAACAACAATACAACAACAAAAACAAAAGCACCAACTACAACAACAAAATAACCGTTTTCGCCAGTATATTATCCTGAAGTTTGTCGATTAATGTTTAACAACAAGCGTAAAGAATGTCATTGTCTTAAGGTACAAATCGTAAATGTTTAAAATAATGGAATTTCTTATTTGAGATCTCACAACAGTATATATTATACATTGGAATTTTCGTTCACTTTTCCTATTAACTGCAAGGGGTCCGCACCAGTCCCCTCTTGTTTTGTAAACATTTATATAGACATGTAACAACTACGCTGTGTTATAATAAAGCACAAGTCATTCATGATGGTAAAAAAGAATTTATCTTTCAGTGTGAAACTTGATAATTTGTTGTTCTTTTTCCCCAAAGACACAAATGAATCGGTTAACTTTCGAGGAAAAGTGTTTTTGTTTTCGTTCTTTCTTTCTCCCATTTTTGTTTTTGTTTTGTTGTTTGTTGATGTTATATGCTTAACGGTTGTTCTTTTTCTGATAAAATTGGAAAGTTATAAATTGTTATATTCTTTTTTAATATTCAAAGAACTATAAATACACGAGAGCCCTTCTTGTGATTTTTCTTTCCTCTTCTACTTTTCATGACAATCAAACATCAATAAACAATCAATACTGAACGTATCGCAAGCATCCGTAAACTTCGAAAATCAAGTAAACAAACACACCACGGAATTAGATTGATTGGGAGACAAAAATTATTATAAATATTGAGGAACATAACCTGCTTCGCATATTGCATTTACCAAGCAGTGTCCAATTTTTAAAAAAAAGATTATCTTTTAATCTAATGTTTTCGTGTACTTGATGAGCTTGTATATTATGTCCCTGTGACACTCAAGAAATTGATAACAAGCGATACCACTGTTTAGCATGATTTAACACTACTGGGCTCACTCGTAAAACGTGTCTTTGTGATCATTCTATCGACACAGAGCTTTTTCTCTCCCGTACATTATGACAGCACCATAATTAAACCAACCAATATTCTTGATTTATATTTGTGATCAATTGCCTCAAAACAGTATTATGTCGAGATGAACCGAATACATTCCTTAGTTGAGGAAAGTAAGTTTTATCGTGTATTCGTCCAAGAGAAGAAAATAATTCCAAATTGTTATCGTTTTAAATATATAATCAATTCAAATCATTATATTTCATTTTGACACAATACCAGATTGACGTGTCGGGTACAGTAGTTTAATAGAAGACCTTTTTTTCATAACCAAATCCATTCAGAATCAGAGAGAGTTTTGTCATTTAAGTTTACCTTAAATTAAAATTATAGGGACTTGATCTCGAATTGAAATTGGACTCTGGTAAAAGATCTCTCTCAATTAAAAAGGACCAACAATAAACAAAAACATCGGCCGCTAGATATCACTCACTTTGTTACTGTTTAAAGTATAGATCCTTTGCGATTCAGATGAACTCCTGTGTCTGAACTGTTAAGTATCAATACCATTCATTGAATGATTCAAAATCAAATACTCTTCCTTTATTTATCAACGTCTCAAGTACTATTGAGATAAATACAGTTCACTCCGCTTAATCGCAAATTGATGTTTTTATCTGATTTTATCGATGACAGATACAGATAAAAAAAGTTCATCTCTTATCCTTTCAAATGATGAAATTAATACGTCACTGATAATGCTTGGGCCAATTTGACAAGGAAATTCCCGGAAAATGACGATTGGAAACCCGTCAGATTTGAGTGTGATAAACTCGTTACCATAGCCTACATCGTTACTAAGTTACTCAGGAAGCATAGACTTAAAGACCGGAAGTCACATAGCTAATTAATATTCATATCCTAGGATGGCAGATAATCGACGCGTACTGAGAGTACCCAGTTTGAGAAACTTTCAATCCACTTTCAACTTTTTTTTGCCAACCCAACGGACTAACCTGCCCCCCCCCCCCCCCCCCCCCCCCCTCCCCCGCCTTTTTTTTTTTTACATTGCTCGAAAGACTTTTTCTTCAACCATCGATCTGTAAAAATGACTTTCAAATTTGAAGTTTGGCTGTTTCAGGTTTGAAGCTTTTTGACATCTTGGGACCATTTTAATAATAAATTGATATTTGAAGTAAATATTTTCTGGCCAAATTAATAGAAATAGATGTGCGAGTACATGAGAAAAATGCCGTACTCTGAAGAAAAAAAATCATTAAGAAAATATTTTGGCCAGAACACCCGTCCTTCAAATATCGGAAGTATGAGAGTTTTTGTCAAGGTGATGGTATTAAAAGGAAGAGTTTTCTGGTCAATTTTTAAGATGCGTGTTTCTTTTCCTTTTTTTCTTTCTTTTTTTTTTTTTTTTCATAGAATGGCAGAATGGTATCGACTCCCAAATGCACACAAGTATTGACTTTTTGGGGTTTTTAAAAAATCATTTATTGAATTCCGAACCCGTTGAAACTTTAATGGTCAATTAGATTCCTTCGACGTATGAAAATAGTGCAAGGTGAACATGTTTGCTTAACACAAGATTGCACAAGCTGATTTTACCAATTGAAAGAAGTTTTCAAAGTTTCCCATGAAACAGTAGCTCATCCCGGTTCTCGGGTGTTAAACGGTACATTTACAATTATTTTTGTAACCACATAGACGGGTCGCTAGCCTACGGCAAAGTATTCTTTTTTTTAAGGTCTTACGTACTCAGCAAACACAGCCGATTAAAAGGAAGGGCCTGGGAAAAAATTAGACTGCATAACGGACCGATAATAATTCTCTTGCTTGTGTGACGAGTACCGTTCCAACCGAGCTTTAGGAACCCCAATGTTTGTGTGCGCTTAATAACTATTTTGACATTGCTTTTGCACGTCAAGAGCGAGTGAGTGTTTGGTTCTATCATCATAAACAAAATCTTACCCATGTTGTAAGAAGCTCCAAAAGCAATAATGGTAAATACAAATAATAACATTTTCATTTTAGAGATGGTTCAACTGTAGTTAAAATAATTCTTAGTTCACAGTGTGAGTATTTTGCAAAAGCAAGATGAAATTGAAATACAGTGTAAAACTCACCTTTTATATATAGGCATGTGCGTCCATTTAAAAAACCGACACCTTTTGTTATCAATAGGGATTTTAAATCTCAAATGAAACCGAACCTTGAGGGAAATCTACTCACCGGCTACTACCTAAACCATCTTTAGAATATTGGGAATTCCCGATTTCTGCCTCTTGTTCTCGCTTGCGATTGACACAGTACTCAGCACACGCGACAGGTTATCATTATCACAACGAAACTGTTAACGATCGAAATTGTGCAGTGAGGAGAGGCCGGGGAGACGCAACGGATACAACGATTTGTGATTAGGCATGTGGTTCCCACGGCGATAGGATACAGGATAGAATGATCATATCAACACCTCTCTCTCTCTCTCTCTCTCTCTCTCTCTCTCTCTCTCTGTGTGTGTGTGTGTGTGTGTGTGTGTGTGTGTGTATGTGTGTGTGTATGTGTGCGTATGAGAGTATGTTTGCGTGTGTCCAATAGCAGGACATACGCATCAGGATCATACCAGGAAGTGTGTAAGTGTATAATTATGCTAATCAATAATCGATTAAATTCTGGCTTTGGAGCAAGAAAGTTCAGGGGAATTGCAAACATCTTTTTCATGTAGGGATTGCACCTCTAAGTTTTGGTTACTACCTCCAAATTTTTCATTTTCTCGAGCACAATTATCCTCATTTTCATCTTTTTTTTTTTTTTTAATTTTTTTTGCACGGATTGGAAAATGTCACCCAATTTACTTGACCGGGGAACATGGTAGACGAAAGGAAATTTAACAAATGCTGACATCCGATCCAAAATCACTGAAGCTAGACGAGCATTCGCAATGCTAAAAACATTTTGTACATCCATAATAACACAAAAATCAAGATTTTCAATAGCAACGTGAAATTAGTATTACGGGACAGAAACATGGGGTCAAAGTTAAAGGCTGAAGC
>NC_088361.1:28188576-28216076 GCF_034508935.2 Berghia stephanieae
CTTGTGGTAAGCCACTCGCTTTCGGATCGGAAGTTCCTGGGTTCGAGCCTCGCTCGGCGCATAGTTGAGTCCTTGGAGAAGGCTCTTTAATCGCATTCTCTCATCGTACTTAGGTTTAAAATGAGTACCTGGTCGTTAACAGGGTGTCTCTGTCCAAAAAAAAAAAAAAATGTAATACCGCCTAACAGGCGTCATGTCCCGTCCTAAATGTTAAATGTTGCTGTTGGCCAGGGATCCTTTGTAAAGCGCTTTGAGCAAGTTTAGTGGACATTGCGCTATATAAAAAAGCTCAATATTCATCATTCCTTCATGACAAAATATCATTTTTAAACAATCTATTCGACTCTTTTGATTATGCTGGATTTTTAATACGCTTTCAAAATTTTTAACTAATTATTTTTCATTGCATTTATAGACCACCGCAAAGTGAAAAGAACAATTCGTCATACAATGATATTATCCTGGAATTTAGAGATTTTATTTTTTAACCAGTAAATTAATAACAAAAACAACATTTACGATGGTAATTTTAACATTGATTTTAATGGAAACAAAAACGAATCAAAAACTTTTCTTGACTTATTAACAGATTGTGAACTAGTTCAGATCGTGATCGGACCAACGAATGACCATGGCCACACCATCGACCATGTCATTACAGATGAAGGTTTCCAATTTTTATCTCGTGTCAACAATATAAATAAATAAATGTCTGACAGTCTGACATCATTTTTATTCTTCTCCATCTACGTAACAACAAACCGCCCTGTAAAGAAACAGATTACCTCACGTAATTTTAAGAACATCGACATGGAAGTCCCAAGGAAAGCTCTCATTCTATAAAGAAACAACACACCATGGACGCCGACATACTCAACGCCGCAATAGGATTCCACAGTCTGACGTCACGTCCGCCTAGCAACGAATCGGATGGCTCTAAACAAAAAAAATCCGTGCTTGGTCCAGGCAAGGAATAATTGGAAAATCGCTCAAAAAACAATTTTTATCTTAAATATGGTCCAGTATTTTGTACCAGATTGTCTACATCAGTCAGAGAGTCACTCCTGCAAGTTTTACAGATTTCCAAATGGACAGGCAGACAAAAAATTGAAGAAAAAGTGGACCACTTTAGTCAGGTAAGCACGCACGCCTCGTCGAACATTTGATAGAGTTCGTAGTCCAGATCTAGGTCAAGTTCTAGCTTACGTAGACCTATATTTTATGATTAAAGTGTACAATTGCACGAAATTATAAATAAAAATACATTCCAAACTAGGTTTTTATTGAAGTTGAAGCAAAAATGATATCTCAATCGTTTTGATGTTAAGGCTGATAAACTGAATGAGAGTTAAGTTCTACTGATAAGTGATAATTTTTTTAAAAGGAGAACAAGAAGAAAGAGAAGAGAATATTTGTTAAAATCTTACTTTAAACTCGATACCTTTATGGCAAAATGAAAATAAATAAATAAAATAACGCAACCTCTCCCCCCCCCCCTCCCCTCGCGCAGATCTCTCTCTCTCTCTCTCTCTCTCTCTCTCTCTCTCTCTCTCTCTCTCTCTCTCTCACACACACACACACACACACACAAACACACATACTTTCCTCTTTTTTTTGGAAAGTTTCTCTGATTCTCTGCCATGCCTCCCCTCCCCGACAGCCGAGGTGGCAACTCTGTGTGAACAAAGCAAGATGGCGGCAGGGACCTCTCTCTCCTTTACCTGTGCCCGATTGTTGACACTCCAAAGTTTCCATCACCGCACTGTCCAGTACAGTACTGACTGAAATAAAGAGAAAACGCCAGTCTTGCCACACTCAACCCCAAGATCAACTTTAACTGTGTAAATTTAAGAATTCATATTTTTATATATACCTAGTCAAAATCATCAAAAGAAGTAATGAGGAAGTGCGACATTTTGCTGAATGTGCGATTTCATAAAAGACAGGCGAGAGACCCACCAGTAACCTAGTCTCTTGCACACCTTTGATTTATCATGCATTGAGCTGGTGTCAAACAAGATAGTCTAAAACAAAGTACTTATCAAATTAAATAATATACCCAATATGCCCAACAGAATTATTGTTTTTTTTTTAATCTTTTCATTTCAGGTGAAAGGACAAAAGATCCAACATCATCATCAAGAGTGTGTTCTTGTCACTTCAGAGATGGTGACAAAGCCAACCTCCCTGAATTGTTTGACAGAAATAAAAATAAATTGTTTCCATCAGAGCCAGAAAGAAAGAAAAGAAAAGTGACACAAGGAATTCCCACCCCATCTCAATTGGCACCAACATCAAGAAGTCCACCACCACCACCACCACCACCACCACCACCACCATCATCATCATCATCACCACCATCATCATCATCATCATCATCATCATCATCATCATAATCATCATCATCATCATCATCATCATCAGCTCAACTCTCTTCATCATCATCACAAAGTCCCACCTTTAAAAAAACCAGATTCCTCATCATCATTATTTTCCTCCTCATCATCATCCTCATTATCTTCTCCCTCATCATCATCTCAACTCTCGTCACCATCATCACAGGATTCCATCTTTTAAAAAAAAACAGATTGTAGAACAAGTGAGGATATTTTAAATAGAACAACAAATTTAATTCAAGAACAAAAAATTACAGACAAAAATAAGGAAATAGCTAGCTTTAAAAAACCCAACTAAGTTAGATTCAACGCACTTACACTGTTTCAAGCCTTACAGAAAAAGTTCTTCGAATGGAGACAGGTGTACATTCTTTTAAAATATTTAATATTATTGTTCAATATGTTGAGTGCTTTAGAGGTAACATTATTTATTATAGTAGATGGGAAGTTCAGGAAGAGACAGTTGCATTAAAAGACCAAATTTTCATTATTACACTTATGAAACTTAGACAGAACTACGCTAACCTTCATATTTCACAATTGTTTAGCGTTAGTGAAAGTACTATAACAAATATTATACAAACTTTTATTCATGTTTTACATAAGCCATACGCTTCTCTTTGAAAATGTTATGAAGGTTACATGCCCTTCTAGACATAAAAATAAACTATCAGCTCCATCATCATTTTTAAGATTTCCAAATTGCAGAATGATCATTGATTGTACAGATGACCAAATTGCTATTCCTAAAGAAATGGATAAACAACGGTTAACTTATTCTTCTTATAGGTCCATGAATTCTGTTAAAGCTCTTGTTGGTCTAAGTCCAAATGGTGTGATAAATTTTATTTCTAAACATGATCCAGGGTCTGTCTCGGATAAGGTCATTGTACAAAATTGTGGATTACTAAAACTTTTAATTTTAAGCCCTGGAGAATTAATTTTAGCAGATAAAGGTAATAAAGGTAAAACCCCATCCTGATTCAAGATATTTTACCTCAAGGAGTAACTGTAAATATCCCTCCCTTTTTACATAATAAATTTACTGAAAATGAGATTTTATTAACAAAAGAAATTGCTTCATGTAGAATTCATGTTGAGAGGGCTAATGAAAGACTGAAAAATGTTAACATCCTCTCATATATTCCAACCATGTTAAGAGAAACATCTGATATTATTTTTCAATTAGTTGCAGCACTTGTCAATCCCCAGTCTCCTCTTATTAAGGAGATTGCATTTTGTTAGCTTTGCCATTTATTTTGTACAACACACATATTTTGTTCATCATCATCAAATCACCATTCAAAATAATGGTTTTGTAGGTCCATACATGATTTTACATGATAAACATGACAAATTATGGCATTGTTGTATCAATGTATGTTCAATGTCATTAACATTGTTAAATAAAACCACACAAATTAGTTTTGGACTGAATCAACCCAGGCATCATCAAGATAGATCTGTGGAAGTAAAAGAATAAAAGATTCAAATTTAGAGCTGCGACCATGCTCAATAGGCAAAAAACAAACAAACTAATTAAACGTCTGTTGTGGTCTTGTGGTATGACACTCGCTTTCAGATCAGAAGGTCCTGGGTTTGGGCCTCGCTCGGCACATAGTTGAGTCCTTGGAGAAGGCTCTTTACTCACAATCTCTCACCGTACTCAGGTGTCAAATGAGTACCTGGCGTTGTCTCTGTCCGAAAAAATTGTAATATCGCCCAACAGGCATCATGTCCCGTCTTACATGTTAAATGTTGCTGTTGGCCAGGGACCCCTTGTAAAGCACTTTGAGCACATTTAGTGGATATTACGCTGTATAAAAACTCAATTAAAAAAACAAATTAAGTGATTCTTTCATTCATCTTGCTTTGTTGATAAGGGGGAAACCCGAAACGTCCATTTTATCTGTTTTCGTATATTAAATTGAAGTTCACATTCAATTTCACAATGTTATTGATTTCTTCGAGTTTCAAGCAGCAACATTTACATTACTGTTTCGATAAAGGCGACTACAAACAGCTTTCTGAATTAGTCTCAGCTGCAGACCTAACACAAAAAATAATAAACCTGTCTGTACTCGATGCATGGACTATTATCAAATCTGAAGTTATGTCTGCAGTGGACATCAGCGTACCAAAAGTTAAAAGTAGTTCAGACAGAACTTCACCTCGGTGGATCAATCCTACAGTCTTGGCAAAACTCAAGAAAAAGAAGCAAGCTTACAAAAAGTACTTAGAAACTAGAGAGGGTGCAGACTATATTAATTACACGAGGGCCAGAAATCAAGCCAAAAGCTCATGCAGAATTGCTGTAAAGGACTATGAGAGATCTATTTCTCGTATGGCTAAAGTGAACCCGAAAAAGTTTTTTGCATATGCTAGAACAAAAACGAAGACTAAAGACGGTATTGCGGATTTGTATGATGATCATAAGACAGCCTCATCTAACATTGACAAAGCCAATATTCTTAACAAGTTCTTTAGCAGTGTATTCACCAACGAGGATCTTACTAATATACCTACATGTGAAAGAAAAAGTGTAAACAACATACTATCAGATATAGAATTCGACAAAGACACTGTAAAGAAGAAACTAGACAAACTCAATATGAACAAGTCCCCAGGACCTGACATGTTCCACCCCCGCGTATTATGTCAGTTGTCAGAAGAACTCTCCGAACCATTAGCGTTACTGTTCCAAAAATCACTTGACTCAGGAACTCTTCCACCCGATTGGAAAGAAGCACAAGTTACACCGTTATTCAAGAAAGGAGACAAGAGTAATCCGGGCAATTATCGACCAGTTAGCCTCACCTCAGTGGTTTTCAAAATAATGGAGAGCATTATTAGAGACTATGTCATAACTCACCTAAAGAACAACAAGTTACTGTCTGAATGCCAACATGGCTTTGTTTCTGGCAGGTCATGTTCAACTAACCTCCTAAAGACTTTAAATGATTGGACAGAGTTTCTCGACCAAGGATCTTCGGTTGACGCAATCTACTTAGATTTTGCTAAAGCTTTTGATTCTGTTCCCCATCAAAGACTCTTAAACAAACTGGAAGCTCATGGTGTACAAGGAAATACTCTAAGCTGGATTAAGCATTTTCTAGTAGGCAGGAAACAGAGAGTTAGCGTGCAAGGCACAGTGTCAAATTGGACAGAAGTTCTTAGTGGAGTGCCACAAGGCAGCGTCTTAGGTCCAACTCTTTTCGTAATCTTCATTAATGATTTACCAAGTATTTTGTCTAGCTCATGTTCAATGTATGCCGATGATACTAAAGTATACAGAAAGGTAAACAATCTAGAAAATAGAGACAGTCTTCAGTTAGATATTGACAATCTAGTCAACTGGGCAGACGATTGGCAACTGAAGTTCAACGCTGGAAAATGCACAGTGCTACATCTTGGAACGAAAAACAAAATCTTTCACTACGATATGAGACAGCATCACTGTAGCGACAGAACAGCTCTGAATAAGTCAAAACTTGAGAAAGATTTGGGAGTACATGTTGATACTAAATTAAAATTCTCAAAGCATATAGAAACACAAGTTAATAAGGCAAACAGAATCCTTGGACTCATCAATAGATCTTTTACCTATTTAGATGCAGCAACTATGAAAATACTATTTACTGCATTAGTCAGACCCCATCTCGAGTTCAGCAACTCAGTATGGTCACCACAATTTGAGAAAGATAAGAAACTTATTGAAGGCGTGCTTCGCAGAGCAACAAAAGTAATTCCTGGGTTGAAAGATAAGCAATATGAGGATAGACTGAAACGTATTGAAATTCCAAGCATGACATACAGACGAGTACGAGGTGATATGATTGAAACATACAAGTTTACACACAGTTTGTATCAAGTCGAGAGTAAACTTTTCGTGTTTGCAAACAATGGAACCAGAGGTCATAATTACAAGCTGCATAAACCAAGGTGTAACACATCGCTTAGGCAACACTACTTTAATCAACGTGTGATCGACCGCTGGAACAGTCTCCCTGAAACGGTGACCAATGCTCCAAGTGTCAACGCCTTCAAAAATAGCTTAGATAGCCACTTAGCAGATTACATGTTTAGCATAGTTGAACCGCCCATTAAGATCCCATCAAAGGGTTAGACGTATATACAGGTCAAAAGATCTGTTAGGGTTAGGGCCTTCAATTTATCAAAAAGTTTATATATTATAGATACAGGTCAAAAGATCTGTTAGGGCTTTTTATTGACTTTTATCTCGATGAACTGAATGCCAAGATCAGCAAAGGCACAAAACGCCTAATACGCTGGAAAACTATACTAACTATACTATACTATTACACCTTAACCCAATAGGAAGTTTAGTTTACCGTGACTAACACTGGTCTAAATAAATCCTTTATTCATCCCATAGAGGAAATTTATCTCTAGGGTCTATTCCCAGGGAAGACTGGAATAACCACGGTGCAGCGCCGCAAATTGAGCTAGGGCGAGGTGACTTGCTCAAGGCCACACAGCGCAGCGGCGGGTGAACGAACTCGGTACCTTTCGGGTACGAAGCAAAAACCGTACCGCTGATCCACGCTGCCCCACATGAAGTATGATAAAATGTCTAGCGTGATTGGTGATTGTGATGCTCATATGAGTATTATAATAAAGGTTACAACACGATACTAAATAGTATGTAGTAGACTATAGTCAATAGCAACGAAAATTAGCGAAGCAAGACTAAGACCTCAAAGACTCAAAGTCCGTGGTCCATAAGATAAAAACACAATAATTCAATGACTCCCTCTCTCTCTCTCCCTAACTAAAATCGAACGTAAACAGTTAAATCTTTCCATTGGATATACTAAATCTGCCTAAACTCAAAGTAAACTGATTATTGTCCAACAGTAGTTTTACGGAGATGTGAGATTTTGAGAGTGAGAATGAGAAGACGAAATGACTTACCTTCACAGAATACTCTTTATTCTTCATGCTGGCTTGAACTTTGCCGAACATCAAGCCATCTGAGTAAGTGAAAGTCAAAACAGGACCTGACTGATGATGATTTTCACCTCGCGAGACACTTTTATGCTCATTGGAGAAGTATTTCATAAGGGCGGTGATGGAAATAGAGTTCGTGTCAGCCATTTTTCTCGACTGTTTAGAGCCAGCCGGTTTGTTGCCATGCGTTGCTGCGCAGGATTACGTCACGACTTAGGAAGCCTATACTCGACACCGTGAACCAACATGCCCCTGAAAGAACGAGGACGTTGAAATACGAAATCAAGCCCCATGTTATAGATCGTGTGCGCTTGGCTAAGAAGCTCACAACATTGCCAGCCGGAAGTTTAAAGGACCAGCACACAAAACTAAGTCGTGTAACCTTAAACGTTTATAGTCTGGTTAATACAGTTTAGTGAGAATTACTCATAAACACGGATAGCAAAAAACAATAACAAAGACCTGAGTGACGTCAACTTCATTCTATCTATAACGCAGACGTGAATAAAGCAAAACAACAAAGGAGAAAATCTGAAATAAAATGGCATAAATCACAACTACCAGCTGATAGAGAAAGATATTTAATAGACAAAAATAATTCATATCATATAAATACATTGACTAAACAACGCTATTATGATAATAAATCCCAAATGGACTACTTGGTAAAGAAAATCAAAAACATTTTCCAACTAAAATTTCCAAAGATTACCTCCCCACCTGTTATGGCCAATATTTCAAAGAAAAAATTAAATTGATCAGAAACGAATTATCCTTTAGATATAAATTTTCAACTGTTTTCGGGTGACGGTCTTTCACAGGTTACTGAACTCAGCGAGAGTGAAGTCAAAGACTGTATTCTCTCAGCTGCTTCGAAAAGCTGAGTTGGATCTGATTAAAACTGACATTTTAAAATTATGCATAAACGAATTAATACCATCCATCACTCTTACCATAAATAAATCACTCAAACTGGGTGGCGTGCCTGATATCTACAAAATTGCTAACGTTAAACCCTTATTTAAAAATCTAAGCTTGACAAAGAAAACCTAGAAAAGTCATCGTCCTGTCTCTAACCTTCCTTTTCTCTCAAAAATTCTTGAAAAGCCAGTACTAAAACAACTTTAGCTCACCTTAAGATAAATTCCATGGAAGAAATATTTCAGTCTGCCTGCAGACAAAACCACTCGACCGAAACTGCTCTTGTCCGGGTTGTAAACGATCTTCTTCAAATCATCGATTAGGGTTCCTGCACACTTCTTAACCTTCTTGATTTATCATCAGCTTTTGACAGTATCGATCACGGCCTACTGTTAAAGCGTTTAGAAGTAACTTTCGGCATTTCTGGTACAACACTCAGTTGGTTTAAATCTTATTTATTAGATAGCCGACAAATTGTAGTTGTAAATAGTTTGATGTCCGATCAGATTCCTTTAGAATGTGGTGTCCCACACGGGTCAGTTCTCGGACCTGTGCTTTTTGTTCTCTACATACATCTACTTTCAAAGGTTATCAGGGGCTTTGGCCTGTTCTACCACCGATATGCTGATGATATCCAGTTATTTGGATCTGAATGTACTAAAAACTTACAAAATGTTATTAGTACCTGTGAAAAATGCGCACAGGGTGTAAGAGATTGGATGGGTAGAAAGAGGCTAAGGTTGAATGACGACAAAACGGAGGTGATGTATGTAGGAAAGGGAGATTTTGGAACGAGAATAAATTGAAGGTGGGAGAGGTGTCAATAGATATTGTTGACAAGGTCAAAAATCTTGGAGCCTTCTTAGATTCGGAACTGTCGATGGACCATCAAAGACAATGATCCAATCATTGATGCGTCAATTGAAAAAAATTGATCTATTCGACAGTTCCTTTATGAGGATGTCACCAAGAAACTTGTCGGTTCTCTCTTATTTTCAAAGCTGGATTATTGTAATGCCCTGTTGTTTGGTGTCTCGGAAAATAAGCTCGGGTGGCTGCAGATGGTCCAAAAATGCTACCAGATTGGTCTTTCGAATGCCGAGGTTTGACTCTGCCACACCTCTCCTTCGAAGATTACACTGGCTGCCTGTTTAGAAAAGGGTCAAATTCAAAGCATGTGTCCTAGTTTATCGTTGTCTGGAAAACACTGCTCCTCGCTCCCTGATATAACTCCTAAAGAAATATTCCACAACCCGACCTTTGCGTTCCTCCAATGACACCACCCGTTTGACTATCCCACGCATTCGTACAAAGGCAGGGACGAGGTCCGTCTGTATGGAACACCATTCCACAGAGCATCCGAGAATCTAAATCATTGTCTGTTTTCAAGAAATCCTTGAAAAAAATATTTTTTTGATGTCATGTACTTTCTACATTGTTTTGTATTGATGTAATTTAAAGCACCAAGAGTCTCATTGTTGAGGATACCGTGCGCTCTATAAGAGTCTATTATAATTAAGTCAGCAAAGAGCAGTAATAAGAACATGAATTAAATGCATAGTCATCCTCCATATGACAAGCAAATTTGGTCAATCCCAAAAGACTAGTCATTACATCAACAAACATTGGAATCAACACCTTAAGTTGATCTTTTTATTTGTAATGATAAAAATTGGTGGGTTCTATTCAGCGTTTGCCTCCCCTTTGAAATAGTGATCATGACGTTATGCATATCTATCTAAACATACCAGAAAACTTTTATTTTAATGAAAGCGAGGGAAGTTTATGACTATTCGGAAACTCTGAAGAGGGTAGAAAGTGTTTGACTGAATTAGGTTGTTCTAATTATTTTGAGACGGACATTCAAATGGCCTAGAACTATTTAATTTAAAGAATACACTAAAAGAGATAGATTCATGTTTTATAGCTATCTAAGAAAATAATTACAGAAACCCGCTCCCAGTTTTTGTATTATTTTTTTTTTTAATAAAGGAAAGTACGTCAGTCTTTTATAACGCACAGCGTGGATGTTAGGAGTGATTTGGAATCACCATTGATGTATTTTTCAAAAAGGAAGGGAATAAAGCTGTCAGTTCTTGAGTCAAAAGCGTGAGGGTTTCAGCTACAACTACGAAGGCAAAACAGTTTTCTATTTCATTAGCATTCAAAGCAGGAAATGCATGAATATATTTAGTCACTTTGCTTTGTCATTGTCTTCTGCCTGTATGCCACCGACAATCCAATGCTGTTTTGATTTTTCTCTACATTTCCAGTGGCTATGAGACTGGTAAGCTGCCTATTGGGCCTCTAGTTAGTAAGACCGCCTAATGAAAAAACATTAATCGCAGCCATTTTTGTGGAACCAAGAGAATCAATTTTGATATCAAGTTCAGATCAAAGCCCGCTTGTTTGCTTATTTCCAGGAGCAACTGCAGCATCGATTTAATATGTTTTCAGCTGTTTGTTGGATAAAAGAGAAAAAATACGTGGAACATAATATTGCCCGTAACTCTATGCGTCCTAAAAAGTTCCAGGCACATTTTGACTGCTCTACCTTTGTAAATGTGGTTGATGTCCTAAAAAATTTTGAGATTGTCCATGGTGTTGACACAATAATTTCTTCATCTGGGTCGGTTTAAGAAAAAAAAAAAGAATGAATGGATGATCAAACGTTTATAATGGAAGAATATTGTATTCTTGAATTCCCACGTTGAAATTTTGAACAAGTGTCTAATACCGCTGCACGACCTTGAGAATGCACATTGTGGAAGCGAGTTTAACATTGTAAACCATGGCTATGTTGCAAACGCATAAGTTCAAGAATACTTTTATTTTATCCCTCCAATAAACCTCATTCATGTTATTTCTCATCGTTATTTAATCTATCCTCCCCCCCCCCCCCCCCCCCCACAACAACGGGTGAACATTACGATTCGCCGACATCAAAATAAAGATGTTTATAATGAAGAGGTAAGAAAGACACCATTTCGCGTCAAATGCTTTTTTTTTTCAAAGGCAAAACCGGATTCGTACGGGGAATGGATATTTCCCGAACTCCTACTCGTTTTTTTTTTTGTAGTTTTGTTACTATTATTATCATGATATAATATTAAAAGTCCTTTGGGTGTGATAGGCATGCTTGTCGCAGGAAAAATACGACTGCATGAATAATAATAATAAAATAAAATTCCCTTTATTCATCCCATAGGGGAAATTTGTCTCTAGGGTCTATTCCAAGGGAAGACTGGAATAACCAGGCGTCAGCCGCAGTGCAGCGCCGCAAACTGAGCTAAGTGACTTGCTCAAGGCCACACAACGCAGCGGGTAATCGAACTTGGTACCTTTCGGGTACGAAGCGAAGACCGTACCGCTGAGCCACGCTGTCCCATTGAAATAAACGAAACTTCCCTTAGAAATGAGAGTGACCATCATGCTAATGTTAAGAATATTTATTATTATTATTATTGTTATTATTATTATTATTATTATTATTATTATTATTATTATTATTATTATTATTATTATTATTATTATTATTATTATTATTATTATTATTATTGTTGTTATTATTATTATTATTATTATTATTATTATTATTATTATTATTATTATTATTATTATTATATTATTATTATCATTATTATTATTATTATTATTATTATTATTATTATTATTATTATTATTATTATTATTATTACAATCATCATCATCATCATCATCATCATCATCATCATCATCATCATCATCATTATTATTATTATTATTATTATTATTATTATTATTATTATTACTATTATTACTATTACTATTATTATTATTATTATTATTATTATTATTATTATTATTATTATTATTATTATTATTATTCTCATGTCGTCCTAATAATAGAAAGTGAATAGATCAGGAAAGTGTCAGTGATCGGTGGTCAATTGTATAATAATAAGAAAAATAATCGGCTCATTCAAACTTGATAAGCGATGAAGGCATTGAAAGAGGGGGGGGGGGGGGTGAGGAGGGGGTGTCTTCTTTTTTTTAAAAATAATAATTTGGCGGGAAGGGATTATCGGTTTGTTTTCTAGTTTTGTTTTGGTTTGGTAATTGGAAGTGTGTGTGTGTGTGTGTGTGGGGGGGGGGGGGGGGGGGGGGGGGGGGGGGGGGGGGGGGGGGATGGGTTCCGGGGCAATGTAATGAGAAAATATTTATACACAAATGATATTTAATTTTTGTTAACAGCAGCAAACAAACAGTAAAAATCTGTAGATTACACACCAGCAACCTTCATGAATTTTACAGAAAATCAGAAAGCCTTTCATTTTTAATCAATTTGTTCTAATTATAGTCCATGGTAATAATGAAATTCCCGATTTCTATGACCAAAGTTATAGAGCAGTAAAGTTAGGTGCCCATAACGTAAACAAAGGTCGAGAAGCACATGGCAAACCACATGTTCCTGTCTTGACAGCTCAAGTTCCAATGTAAATTATAGAAAAAAATAACCTTTAAAATTTGGCTGTTAGGTGGCAAAAGAAACACATATTCATAAATACTCGATCATGCATCAAATAATGTCTAGATATGGATATTTTATGGAACAAAAGGTAAAATTTTCTAAAATTTATCAAAAGTTACAGTCTATCTATTTTTAGACCAGAGCAAATTATTGCGCTGGTGTGAACAAAACGAGAATTATTCGGAGCCTGATTTTCATAATAATTTAGCCTTATATTATTATTTCTGAAACTGTTAGATTTTATGTAAACATATTTTCAATACTGAAAGTGTATTGCCTACAACTCAAACTACAAAATTGGGAGACCTATATTGTGCGTAAATTATTCCGGTCCCTAACGGAAATCACTAGCAACTTGTTATTGTTTACGTTTGGGGCACCTAACTTTACTGCTCTATTTGGGGTATTGTGATGCAAACTCTTTCATTATCAATTTAATCAATTCTAACAATGTGTTGAATGTGAAGTCGAAGGCTGATTGGGCTATGGCGTCTTGTACTTATTTGCGTGTCATATAATATTCCAAATTGTTAAAAGTTTATAGTTGAAATGAAAAATCTCATACCAACGTAAAATATTGTACATTACAACAATCTTAAATCAGCCCATAATCGCATTTAGTTACCAGACCTGCAGATACATTTTACAAAATAAAACAAAACAAGCAAAAAATAAATTAAACAAAAAAAAAAAAAAGAAAGAAAAAGCAAATAGATTAAAAAAGATAAGAAAAGAAAAGAAAAGAAAAAATAAGAGTGTGTTTTCCTTCGATCTAAAATCCCAATAACGCCTGAACATTTTGGCAAATTTCGAAGTAATAAGGAAAATAAGTTTTGACACACTGGTCAACCGTGAGTGGCGGGTGGTTGGATGGGAGCATCACCCTTGAATCATATACCTATGATGTTCGCATGGGTGTACGATCCGATAGTGATGTCGTTTCTTCTTCTCTTTACTAGCCTATCCTGCTTCTTTGGTTTGTGATTGTATTTTTGACAGGGGATATTTTTTTTTTCTGTAAATCTTCTGTCTGTTTGTTCTTGGTTATTTATAATTTAGCTTATGATATCTTTAGGTTATGATTTTGATTTACATTTGTACTATTTTTGTTAGATTGCTTGTTTTTTTGTTTCAGCGGTCTCTCACATAACCTCACTTGTGTTGGAAGAGACCTAAAGCAACAAAAAAAAAAAAAAAAAAAAAAAATCAACCGTGAGTGAACTCCCCAGCCGTGTTTGTCGGAATAAAATTGTAATAACGCCTAACAGGCGTCATGTCTCGTTCTACATGCTACGTGTTGCTGTTGGTCAGGGACCCTTTGTTCAGTGCTCTGAGCACATTTAGTGGATCTTGGACCACATAAAAGCTCAAGTTTTAAAAAAAATATAAATATCACTAATAAAATATATTTTTGTTGTTGACATTCCTATGAAAAGAGGGATTTTCCAATTGATCGTATGTCACTTTCTGCTTAATGTCACTCTCTCTCCCTCTTTCTTTCTGTTTTTCTTTCTCTCTCCCTCTCTCTCTCTCTTTCTGCCTTTCTTTCTCTCCCCCCCCCCCTCTCTCTCTCTCTCTCTTTCTTTTTTTTCTTCCTCTTTTTCTCTATCCATCTATCCCTCTCTCCCTCTTTCTTTCTGTTTTTCTTTCTCTCCCCCCCCCTCTCTCTCTCTCTCTTTCTGCCTTTCTTTCTCTCTCCTCCCCCCCCCTCTCTCTTTCTTTCTTTCTCTTTCTCTCTCTCCCTCTCTCTCTTTTTCTTTCTAAATGCTTTATTTATCTCTCTTCCCCTCCCCCCCCTCTCTCTCTCTCTTTATTTCTTTCCCTCACTATCTCTCTCCACCTCTCTCTTTCTTTCTTTCTCTCATTCTCTCTCTCTTTCTTTCTTCCTTTCTTTCTCTCCCCCCCCTCTCTCTCTCTTTATTTCTTTCTCTCTTTCTTTCTCTATCTCTTCCCTCTCTCTCTCTCTCTCTCTCTCTCTCTCTCTCTCTCTTTTATTATTTTTTTTTTTTTGGTTTTTGGTTTTTTCTTCTTTCTTTCTCTCTCTCTCTCTCTCTCTCTTTCTTTCTTTCTCTGTCTTTCTTCTGCAACAAGTATGACCCATGACAGTTTAGTAGATTTAAGTCAATAATCCTTTAGAAAATATTTATTGAAAAAGTCGATTAACTTTGAATCAAGGCGAGGGAATATCGCGAAAGATAGCTCGCGCCACGTTTAACTAATCACCAGACAAGAAGAGTGTCTTGAATGCGCCGATCTTCGTATTCATCAAACGAAAAGAGCCACTTATTAGTAGTGTAGGGGGGGGGGGGGGGCAGTTAGTGTCGTTATGTCGAGAGCCCGAGGATCTACATATTTGAACATTACGTTGTGGCGAAGCTTCCGGGCGGGTTTGAACCATACGCGATTGCGGGGATGAGTTTGCGTCCAGGATATATCATCATAACATAGCACAGTGACACAATTCGAAGCTGCTATCACCGGGTGGACAAGGGGCGGGGGGTCATTAAAAAATCTCTGCTGCACTATTGGTCGATATCGGTCCCTAATTGCGGCTATGCGGTTTTTGTCGTTTGACACTCGCTTTTGGATAGGAAGCTCCTGGACTCAAGCCTCGCTCGGCGCATAGTTGAGTCATTGGGAAAAGCTCTTAATTCACATTCTGTCACCGTACTCAGGTGTAAATTGAGTACCTTGCCGTTAACATTGTTGTGTCCGTCAGAAAAAAAAAAAAGTAATATCGCCAAACAGGCGTCATGTCTCGTTCTACATGTTACATGTTGCTATTGGTCAGGGGGGCTTTGACCGTGTTTATTAAATATTGCTCTTAAAAGCTCAAGTTTTTATTTATGTGTGTGAAACAAGTGCTTTACCAACTGCGGATTATGATATACTTTCCTCTTTATTGACTTGTGGATAGTTTTCTATCAGTGATGCTGTTCGTTTCCCTGTCAACATGGCTCCATTGTTTTCTGAATGAATTAGAATTGATCATTAGAGAGGTAAAAAGCAAATAGGGGCTGCTCAAATGTAACAACAGCGACTTGCAGATTATTATGATATGATGATGGTGGTGGTGCTGGTGGTGGTGACGGCGGTGAAGGTGTTAATGGTGGTTCTTTATTCTATATGTGTGTAGTGGTAGCCGGATCCAAATTATATCAGTGTCTCTCCTTTAGTGTATGGCAACACTAGGCCTAGTATTTTATTCTGAAAACTTTGAATCCAAAAACGTTGAAACGAAATACAAATTGCAAATGAATGCTTCTACTTTTATTATCCTCTTGAAACTTGATGTATCTTAGATAACTCCAGTTTATAATATATCTAGATCTTTATTATTCTATCCTGTCAGAATATTTCGATTCCATTTATGGTTTACGTGTAGACTGCATGATAGAAATAGAAAAGTATAATCAGTAAGGTAGGTGGAATCGGAGTTAGTGGAGGTGGTAAGGAAAGATTGAAAGATGTTTTGATCTTTTTCATTTTTACTTTTACACTTTTTATCTGGAATTCTGACAATAATGAGGCTAGATATCTAGAAAAGAGTTTTAGTTTTAGTTTCAGTTTCACTCATATGAATTGATGTCATAGAGTCGTTCCTTCCCTTACCGACCATTTCCTCGACCGACCAACAAATAGACAACACACGAGAGTTTTTGTTTTGTAAATTTGTTAGATTAGAGTTCCTGTAGAATGACTTTTTAGAGTTGTAATAAAGCTAACGAAGACTGCTTCCACCACTATGAACTATCAAAATTGCAATTTGTAGCGAAAACACACAACTCAAATTGACAACTTTTGTTCAGGTAAGATGAAAATCTTTCTTGGCTTTACGGGTTGCATTACTACACGTTGTCCGTCCCGTCGGGACTCCCGATTGACAAATAAATAAGCCAAATGTAGTTCTTCTAACCGAAGCAATAGGCTACATTGAGTGGCTTAAAACTGCCTCCTGGGATCTATATTGAGGCATTACTAGTGTCAAATCAGTGTTGAATCTCCATTGTGCCCTGAAAACAGGTTGGTCAGTGAGGGAAGGGACCAAACACTTTAAATGGGTCTTTTAAAAACCGGACCAAACACCTTAAAACGTTTTATGTTTTGTTTTTTTTTCATGTCCTAGACCTAGATGTGTAAATAGTTGCTAAACAGTTTGTTGTTTAATAGTGGCTGCTAATAGGAAGGCTATGTGGTCTAGTGGTATGACACTTACTTTTGGCGTATAGTTGAGTCCTTGGAAAAAGCTCTTTACTCACATTCTCTCACTGTACTCAGGTCTAAAATGAGTACTTGGCCGTTAACAGCGTTGTCTCTGTCAGAAATAAATGTTAAATGTTGGCCATGGACCCTTTGTAAAGCACTTAGTGGATATTGCGCTATATAAAGCTCAATTTAAGAAAAAAGGGTTCTACAAAGAAGACTGATCAGGAAAGGAAATGTTAGGAGAGGGAAGAAATAAAGCAGAGAGATTGGCACTGAAGCAGAAAGAGAGAGGGAAGGCCAAAAAGAGAAAGACAGAAATCACCTTCAGTGAAACTAGTCAAAACCTCATACAGACGATATTGTGGACGATGATTCATCTTGTTCATCAGATTGCTTCAGCAATAGAAAACACAATGGCCGGATCAGTTGTGACCGATGCAAGCACTGGTTACATTAAAAAGACAATGCTCGGGCAGCCAGCGTGATACCATTGAAGTCCTTGACGAGGAAGGGCTCAATGAGTATTTGTTTCAATTTGATGTTTGTTTTAAAAAATAAATCTGCATCTCATGTCTTGTCCTCATCACTGTTATTATTTTAATGTTTCCTTGTCAGGTAGACATTGTAAAGCGCATCGAGCAAGAATTTTAAGCTGATTTGTTTTTGTTTTTTTAATGAATAAATTATAGACTTATTTACTGTATATTTACAATGATATTTACAGTAAAGCATTTCTTGTTATTTATTTGAGCTTTATATCAAATTGTAGTGCATCAAAATAATGTTCCCGTTGAGGTAAGATCGAGTGGTCGGTAAGGGATCTGGCTTTGGTCGATAGGGGAATGATGGAAAAGAATGTGGTCGGTAGGGAAAAAATATATCACATATCTAACATCACTAGATCATGGATAATAGTTCTTGCTGGGTAAAAGTCCCCAAACCACCATGTCTTCAGATTTTGCGGCATTGCTCTTTGAAAACGGTATTATTTATAGTGCTTATTTTGGACAGATTATTTCCCTTGTTCTCGTAAGGTGTGACAAGGCTCTTAGTGGACGGTATGGGGCTGAATGACTCTCGCTTATCAATTATATTAGTTTGTCTGGATTACTCATACTCATATATTAAAATAACGTTTTAAAAATTCTTTATCACTTTATCTATTTCTATTGCCATTGCATGACGTAGTGTAAATGTAACAGTAACGTAACTTCTAAACTCTTTAGACTTTAGGAGACTGTATTAATGTAATTTGTGGTGGAAATTATTCTAGAAGAGGTAGTTTATTTTTGGCCTTAAGCTTAGTATATGCTTATACTTATATTTAGATAGCTATCACTATTCAGTAAAAATGATAGACTCTCTTTATAATAACGTAGACGTAAATACAGTAAAAAAATAAATTATTTATGGTGATTAAATTATTAATGTTATATAATAATAATAAAAATAATAATAATGATAATAATAATAATAATATAAGGAATAAATATATGCACCCTGCATACACAGTTGGTTAAGAATTAGAGTTTGATTTTTTTAATTTGGGGGACGGAGGGGGATGACAATGTATCACTATGATATGGATGTGGATTGGTTTTTGTCGCTTTTTTAGGCTTAAGATTCAATTTGAAAAAGCCTGTGTCTTCTCCAAAAAAAATTATCTTACTTCAGTGCTCATATTTTTTTTTTACTTCAGATTCAACGCATTGCTACTTTTTTTTACATTATGAAGTTATCTAAAGGAACTAAAACTTAGCCTTAACAAATAGGGTTCTATTTTACTGAGTAAACACAACTTAGGTTTCACCAGGTAGTCAGGTTACATCTGTCTCCTTAAAAATAATGTTCGTTTCAAGTAGCTATGCAGAAGTCGGGCCACATTGAATGTAGACATCCAGATTCAAGTCACAATATAATACTGTATATACCGTTATCCAGAGTGGATTCTCAAGTAATTCAGTTATTGATTGTGACTCGACTCTTGATAATTGTTTACAACAGTAATTGCAACTTAACTCTGGGTAATTTAGTTAAGTTATTGCGAATTGACTCACTGTGTACAGTTATTGCAACTCAATTCTGAAAACCTGCAGCTTTTTATTTCCTCAGAACACTTGCCTTGAAAATCATGAAACGAAGACAGATGAGGCAAAATCAAAATTTTAATAATGGTCCTCCTCAATTTCAACAACCAATGCAATTGTGGGGTTGTGTTCAAGTGCCAAATTTCCAGGTGGATTTGATGAATGGACGTTTTCGTGGGCCTAGCCCCCTCTTAAACAGACCACCCATGCGGTTTCCAGTCAGACCAATGCAGCATCCAGTCAGACCAATGAACAATCATCCTCAAGGATTTGGCAAAGGGGGAAGACAATGGGGTGGTAAAAATAACAATAAAAGGTCAGAGATTAATCTCTCATTTCTCTCTCTCTCTCTCTCTCTCTCTCTCTCTCTCTCTCTCTCTCTCTCTCTCTCTCTCTCTCTCTCTCTCTCTCTCTCTCTCTCTCTCTCTCTCTCTCTCTCTCTCTCTCTCTCTCTCTTTCTTTCTTTATTTCTTTCTTTTCCTCCTTACAATTATCATAATTAATGTCATCACTTCTGTATTGATAAATGTAACGAATGTGTATACAATAAATTTTGATTATTTTACTAACTTCGCGATAAATGATTTTCACTTTTTAGAATGCATTCTTGGTGTCTTAAATGAGCACTCGACTCACACACAGGTGAACCGGGTTTTATTTTGTGTAGTAGTCTCTAGGGCTTTAAGGCCCAGTGAATCAGATTCTACCATAAAACGGATAGGAGTCTGTAGCAATTGATTGCTACTCTTTGGATTGGATGCTAGTTCATTGTAAATTACTTTCCATCATATCTAAAAGACTCAACTATCTAATTACTGCTGGATTGACAGGTGGGTTTAAAAAAAATCTCAACTGCACCCGGGATTGATAACAGTCTCGCTTATGAGGTTAATACTCTGACACTGAGCTATGAAATCTTTTTAGAGATGGGATTAAAGTTGTTCAACCAAAAGTAATAGGATAACTTAGCCTATTAGTTGTGTCAGAAATTGGAAATGATTCAGCATCTTATTGAAGGATGGCAAGCAATATTTATTGTCTATTATATTTCATCAGAAATTTTGATAGACTTCAGGTCCATGGGCCTATGGCTACCTTTAATAAAGTGCATGTTCTTCTTTCAGACAAATAACATCTAATGAGGATGAGGATGTCAGTGGAGGTAAAAAAGCTAGAACAGATGAACCAAGCCCGTCACATAGAGAGCAGTATCTTGTTCCTTGCAGTAAAGGGACAGAAAAGGTTAGTTATGAATTATTCATGTTTACAACTTCATGAACCATGAGTCTGGAAATTATTTTTTTTTATAAGTCATGTGAATTAGGATTATGCAATCCACAAAGATAAAATGGTTTATTGATAATCTCTGAAATGCAAGTAATACAGTAAGTTACAAAGACGTAACCCCCCCCCCCCCCCCCCCCCCACCCAAAAAAAATAATACATAGCAGTGCTGGAAGACATTGAAAAAGGAAATATACACGTATGTTTTTGGTGCTTTACATCCAGTTCATGTGAATACTAGAAAGATACTTGATGAAAATCAATGTTTGTCTGTGTCTGTGTTTTTTTTATACAATTCCCCAAAAGATACTCAACTGTTTAAGTTATATATAGTAAAAGTGATTATCAGTAGATACTCTATGATTGGTGTAGACTCGTAGGTACATTTGTGTGGGGTTTTTTGTTGTTTTTTTGGGTTTTTTTCGAAAGGTGCTGCAAGTTTATAAAATTAAATTTGATGATCAAATGACATGAAGAGCTGGAGTTTGAAACATTATACCACTTTGGTGTTCAATATAATTGATTTGAAACTCAATATGGATAGATCACAATGTATTTTTACAGTTGCAGTCCAAAGTTTCATTGGGGTATTGACACAACATTTTAATTTATGAATATGTTACTAGGGCATGTAAAGAATGCAACATCATAGAGTTATTATGTAAAATGACGCTAATTTCACTTTTTTCATTCAGATTTTATACATCCCTAGTATGCCCCTTTGTTTGCTTATGAGAACGTGGCAGTTTAAAAAAAAAAAATTGTTTCCTTTAGTTTGATTACAGCAACAGATTGAGATGGTATACGTTAACTGTGTACAATTACAATGATTATTGCATAGACTTTTGGTTTCACACCATGTGATTAAAAACATTTTAACAGTATTTTTGTCTTGACAATAATTTCATTGTAGCTCTGTAATCATTGCTTCAGACTACATGCTTTGTTAATTTTTGTAGACAACAACAAGTGTACATGAGTCATAAATCAAACTAAAAATGCCACAGTGAGTACATTTGAGTAGACAATGGACAAGCCCTGGTCTATAATAATTTGACATACATTGATAAACTAAAGCATCGAGATCACATGGCAATGTTAATCACCTGCAAGTCATCTGTCGTCTTTATCTTCTTTTTGAGTCATTTTGAAACTTATGAAAAGTCACAAATTATTGACTTGGAAAAGAATTCCATAATTTGTGCGTTGTTCCATTTAGTTGGGCTTTTAAAAAATTTTGTTTAATACATATGCATTATACACCCCCCCCCCCCCCCCCCCAAACAAACAAACGTTTTATCACTTTGCTTTCACATTTTGATAACAATTTGCTTTTAATTGTTTAATTATAATTTATCTATATATTATTTTGGTTCTCTAATATAAAGGAGCTCATATAAATTTGGACCCTTGTTTTTTTTATGTTCATTCACTTTTACATGCATCTAAAAAAAATTTTCCAGATAACCATTGCAATATGGGAATATTTTTTGGATAACAAAATGAGTGATGAAGATTTGGAGAAGAAACTGACACTGCAAAAGACACTTCATTCAATCATTAAAGAAGCTATCCCAGGTTGGTTTTAATTCTGTCAAAAGACTTAAAATGTTCTTTATAAATGACAATATTGATAATTTAAAAATTTGCTTGTAATAGGGAAAAAAAGTTTGCTGTAAAAAAACTGGTTCCTCTTTCATAGGAAGTGGGCAACCACTCTTTCAAAGGACTGATACACACATTATGTAATTCATCTTCTGGTGTCAGAGTGATGGTACCTTATTTTCTGGTTTAAATATATTCTGATTATGAATAAAGATCATCCATGCTCGCTCTTTTACATCCCATGTTCCTAAGAATCTGTCTATACATCCTATATACTACTGAAGGACTGGTTACATACTCATTTTCAAGGATTTAGGAACCAAAAGAGTAGACGTTTTGATTTCACAACTTTTCTTCCCCATTATAATTTATTTTAAAGAATTTCTTTGAAAATGGAAAAATTTTGAGCTTCTCCAGCCAATTGCAGACAGGAGTTTAAAGTATAATATCATCATAATCAAAAACTCACAAAAGAGTGTAATGGCAGCTGTTGAATTATTTATGAATGTAAGCATTGTTCTTGATGTATTTTTAGTCGGACTGTGGATTTTAGTTCTTTTGTCTTATCAAACTGGTGCATTTTCTATTTTATGAGATTTGATGGTGGCTCACCGGTTACTACTTCTTCTGGAAAAGTTCCAGCAGTTTGCAAATGTGTAAATAATACCTGGAGAATTAAAAGAGAGTGTAGAATTAAAGCGGAAAGGATATATTTAATTCAAAAACATAATCCATCCCACAAAGGAGACAAAAATCCACAAACTTTTTTTTTGGACCCCAGAACTGGATAGACTTGTGAAAAGACATGCAAGAAATATTGAACAATAACAAAGTCATTCCCTAGAAATAGAACAGTAAACAACAAGACCCTGGGATACCAAAAAGGAGGGAAAAAAAAAAGAAATATATGGTGCACAAATATTGTGCTGCAAGGTTACAAAGCATCTATTCAAGAAAATAATATATTTTCTGTAGGCTTAGATCACATAAACAAAGAAATAAAGATGATTCAGGAAATGCAAAGTAAGATACTCATTGTTTTGCATTTGTAAACAAGAAACAACGAAGAAAGTATTTGACAACACTAAACACAAAGAGAGCTGAAAAATGATTATGACATTTAAAAAAAAATAACATTGTTAATGCTTGAGCAAGCCATTAAAACGCTTAAAACCAAGAAAGCTCCTGGACCAGATAAAATTATCACTTGGGCACAAAAGGCAAAACATTTTTTTTTTTAATTTATAGTCATAAATGTTAATCATGATGCATTTAGCTAAAATGTGTAATTTTTGCATGACAAAAAAAAAGGGACTAATCTCACCACATTTTGTGCAATTTGGATTGCGTGAAATTGATAGTGGCCCACAGCATACCTACTATTTTCTTTTCGTTTAATAATTTTATTTTTTTTAAAATTCAACCCCTGTTCGTATTTTTTCAATAAAAATTAGTTGTCATGTAGGGGCTATAAAGCCTTTGGAGAGGGATTTTACCCTGGTTTATGCAACAGAAGCAATTTCTTGCTACCCTTTGAATAGGATGGAACGGATGGATGACAAATCTAATTGACCCAGCTGTTGAATTTACTGCATTGGGGGGGTGGGGATTGTTTGGTTTTTCTACCATTCTGATCTTATATATGATTTAAGAGACACAAGAGATCAATTAGAAAAATCTGTGAATGATTATTTTGGTTCAGGCAGGCAATCCCTGTTTTAGATTTTGAGTCCACTACAAGCATGATTCTATGAACTTTCTAGAGTATAATGTTGATTACGTCCAAACTCAGTTGCAGATGGTTTGGAATGAGTAAAACATAAATAAATTATGAACTTCTATTTCAGACAGTCGCTTATTTATTGTTGGCTCTTCCATGAACGGCTTTGCGACGAGAACAAGTGATGTTGATATGTGCCTTTATCTCTCGGATAATGAAGTAAGTATTTTACAAGTTTTTTTGTACTTTACTATAGCTAAGTTATAATGGGTTGAGATACCATCAAGGCAGGGGAGCATCCTTCGACTGTCATGCTGAAACTAGTTTCCCTTGTTTTACTTTTATTATTATTCTGCTTGTTAGTTTTTGATTTTGTACATATTGATATTAACTTTTCCATTTTCTTCTTTTTTTTTTTTTCTTTTGATATATATATACAATATAAAGCTTTTCCATGTCACCTTTTTACCAATAAGATGTTGATGCTTTAGGTAGATTTTTAGCTCCTTAGATACCTACCAACTCAGTAAATTCCTGATATTCGTTCCTATTCCTGATTTTTAAAAATTCAAGCTGTTTTACAGATTTTTTCATACTTTTTAGGTGTTCCAAAAAAGTCAACATCATTATCATCTTCATCATCACCACCAAATTTTTGTTCATATCCCAGATTTGCACCGGCAAGTCTGTCCTTATGACCTTTGATCATGTAGGTTTATTTTTGTAGATTAAATTCTGTTTTCCTCAAATTCATCATTTTCAGATAAATCAGAAAAAGCAAGCCCCAATCATTTTGAGATCCCTCCTCCGATCCTTCCGTTGCTGTTGTAAGTTTTAAGATTATATTTATTGATTTAAGTCATACTGAAAGTGTCTGAGTCCTTAATTTGTTTTACTACCTCACAGTTGCACGGTTACCCTTGTTATTAAAATAAAATAGTAAAAGCAGAAATGAAAGAAACTTTTTAATGTAATTTTGCGCATCTGATCTTTAAGACTGCACATTGCTGATGGTGGGCATACTTTTTTTTTTCTAAAATTTCTAATGATGACTTCTAACAATTCGTAACTGATGTGAATTTTGTCTCGCAAGAGATATTTATCAACTTCAGTTTGGAAAAAAAAATTTACTTGATTCACCATAACTAATAGTTATACCAAAATACATTATTTTTATAAATTAATAATGATAATTATTCTACATTTTTGACCCTCCACATTTCAGCATTTGTCTCAAAAGCTCATGTGATAACTGCCAAGTGTCCAATTTTAAAATTCACAGATAACATCTCGTAAGTAGTGTATAATTCATGAGCTTGAATCTGGCATTGCCTGTATGCAGTTGATGTAATAGAATACTTATTTCCCTAACTAGAGCGACTAATACTGAACAAATTATCATGATGTTAATTTAGTTTGCCTGAATATCTCTAAAGAGTTCAGTAATCATGTAATTATTATTGTGGTGATTATAGGTAATGGTCTTTATTTCTCTTAAGGGGAGGGGCGACACCTGAAATATCGATTTTTGGGTCAAAATATAAAATTTCAGTTTTTTATGTATTATCAAAGAACAATCATTTTTTCACATATTTTCAGCACTTAGATGGTGATTTGGATAATATAAAGTTTGTAAATCGTCTTTCATAACCATGGAAGTCGACATGAAAATACCAAACTTTTCAATTTTTTGTGAAAATTCAACAGAAAATAATAGGACTGAAAAGCATTATAATACATATCGATGTTGTAAATTTTGATATCGATAGTTTAGTCTACTCTTTGCCCGTCTATTTGACACGGTTTCAGTCTCATAAATATCAGAATATGGGCAGGGGAGGAGTTTAGAAACTGTTAGTCGCGAACAAAGATTGTGTGTCAAACAGCTGATAAGAGGTCAAGTTGTCAGGTAAATACAACGTGATCACGAATGGTGCGATCTGATTGGCTGACCTTGTACTAGACCTCTGACTCCGCGCCAGGGATTGGATGTTGAGACAGGGTGAAAGTTCGCCTCTCTTACTATTATATTTTACTACGATTTGTTTACCTTTCGATTGATCAGTTGTTTTATCAAATTTTGACACGTATTCACGTTAATTATCTCTAAATATTTCCAATTTTTACTGGATTATTATAAATATACCTAAAGTGACAAAAAAATCCAAACGTTGGCAACAATTATTTGCTACAAAAGCCAAGAAAGCAAGAAAGTTATGATGGCTCGTGGTTGACCCGTGACTACAAATCTTTGATTGGAATTTGGTGTGTGATAGTAGTATTATGATAAAGCGATTCCAAGCAATGCCACAGCGGAAAGAAATGAAATGGGCTATCCTTGCTGGTCTTTACCACGGTTATTACACCAATGACTTCCCTCAACATAGGTATTGTCCTCCTGAACCGGACTCCAGATGCTTTTATATAAAAAAATATATTGCTGCCCATGTGTATCCTGTTGACACAAGCAGCGTGTAAATACACCTTTGAATTTTGATTTAATTCATGAGCACTTGAAGCCTGTATATGCTTTGTTGAAGTGTTGTGAGATGAAGACAACACAAAATCCAAACGAAAGGTTTCATAATTCTGTTTGGTCAAGATGCCATAAAACATACTTCCATTCCCTAAAAAAAGTTGAGTTTGGTGCAGAGTATAATTTTGGTCCAATAGAAATAACATCCCTGAAAGTGTCTTTGGGCATCGGTGGACTGGGAGAACACTCCCAGATGTTGAGTCAGCAAGCAGAGTCAAAAAGACTTGACCAGAGCATAAGGGTTGCTCAACACAAAGAGAAAAAAAAGACGCAAAATGAAAGCTCAGACCCGTGAAAAAGCCCAGAGGGAGGCAGAAAAAGAACACGGGGGACCCTCATACGGTGCTGATATGTTTTGAGCTGGTTGTACCGTTTTGTCTTATTATTTTCATTCATTGTTATCTTTGATCTCGTTTTTCTCAAAATGACATTTTTTAACACTATTTTTTATCTTATTTTGTCATTTATCAACCAATTTGTTTAAAACTTTGCATGTCTAGAGCTATAGTGATTATCTAAAATCATACAGAAGGAATTTTAAATATCTTTATTATTTTTTTGAAAAATTGACATTTTTATGTCAAAAAACATGATTTTTATCATACCGAAAAAATATAATTTTTAAAAATTTGTAAATAAAAATCTATTTAAAATATTTCAAAAATGCTCTGTATTTTTTAAAATAATATACAAATATACAACCATGCCAAATTTCAAGAAAATTCCATGGAAACTTATTGAGAAAGTAACTTTTTAAAATAGCACCCAGAGAAGAGTAAAATCCAAGATGGCGGCCGTCACCATGGCAACCGGACACGCCCACCGAAATAAATCACATGGTTCGAATCCATTGGTCATAGGCAATGTCCCAATATAAAAAGATATTGGATATAATCATTATTCTTGAAAATAGTTTCAGGTGTCGCCCCTCCCGTTAACCAAGATTTCCAGAGATTCTGATTTCCAGAAAAATATCAATGTCGAGCTAGCTTGTAGTAATTTGGTGATTTTTCTTACATTACTCCTGAGATAATGATCTTTAATCATAATAAAGAACAGATTTTGACTAAGGAGTTATGACTTCAAAGTATTTTTGGAAAGAGTGGTCACATTAATTTATATTTCTTTATTCTCTAAGATTTAAAAATTAAATTATCATGTATTTATTCATTTTATTTATTTATTTACTTTGTGATTGCTGAATTTTCTCATGTGTTATTGCAATTCTTTTTCCCGTGTTGATTCAGAGGGTTTGAATGCGATA
>NC_088361.1:28218576-28258576 GCF_034508935.2 Berghia stephanieae
TTGTTTTTCCATTGAACTTTAATTTTATTATTATTATCATTATTATTAGAATTATGATTATAATCATTATCATCATGATATTGTGAAGTGTATATGTTAAGGCACTGTTTGTGAATAGTGTGGAATTAACTTCTTTTATTAAAAAAAAGAGTGACAGAGCTAGTCTGGCGTTAATATCATTTATTTACGAGGTTGTACATCAAAGGAAATGGACTCATGGGCTGTCAACTGGTTCTAGACAATGTTAAGGCACATGGACAGTATGCCCTGAAAGGCATTTTGCTCATGTTTTCCTCAAATTAAGAAGATGATGTTAAGCATCCTTGTCTTTGTCCAAAACATTGTTCTCTCCTTACAGTCCTATATGTCAAATATGCTGTTCCATAATCAGAAGATGTGGAAGAATTTACAGACTAACAGTATTTAATAAAGATAAATTTGCAAGCATTGTTCAGAGCTTTACATAATACATTAAAGTACATAAGACTAGAGTATTAGCTTTGGATATTCAATTTCTTTAATCATTTGCAGAAACTGTTTTCCAAGGCAAATCATGTCTGCGACTTGTCCTTGGATTTAGAAGCAATCAATTTCACCTCAGACAACAAATCTACATTGGGGGAACTTTTCTTGGGCTTCTTGGACTATTATGCCAATGACTTCTCGTAAGTACCAGATATATCAAAATTAGTCAGGGGATCTCATACCTCCTCTTCTTCTTCTGTTCTTTAATTCGAAGAATGTAATTATTGACTTTCAGACAATGTGCTTCAAGAGGTTTGTAACTTATGCAGGTAAAGGATACAGGACAGTAGTTAGAGACTGAACTACAGTCCCCTCTCTTGATGATTGTGTGTATGTTTCTCGATTGATGGGATTTTTCCTGTATCGAGAGAGACTTGGAGCAACTTGGTGAGGGTGGGGGGCGACCTTTATGGCAATAAGTCGGAGTAGACCTGTTGGGATACCGTCAGTCCGGCTGCCTTTTTAGGATTTCACCCTTTGTCCACTTAATAGTGATAGAATAGCTGGTTCTGCTAGACCTTGTGAAAAATACTTATCAGCATATTAACAGCCTTCCAAAGTGTAGCAATCAATGATATTGTTGTTGCCTTTTTGATGCTACAGATTCAGAATGAATTCCAGCTTTATGGGCTCTATATCTCTGAAGGTCTTATAATAATGTTATATGGTATTCACATCTGACTGTTTTAAAATTAATAATATTTTGCACTTGTCACTGTAGGTATGATGACGATATCATCAGTATCAGAAAAGGGAAAAAAATAACTCGTAATGATGTCAGCTATCGCGACAGTGATTGGAAGTTTTTGTGCATCGAAGGTAAGTTTTCATCCATGAGTTTGTGTTTTGTCAATGAAGTCAGTTTTAATTATAATAGTACGGGCTGTCAGTGGTATGCATTATGATATCTCTCATCGTGTAACAAAGTCAATTAAAATTGAATATAATGACTGGAGTAGTAGCAATGATTGCAAAATTCTGGTCCCATTGTGTCTTTCACAGTCTATACCCTCTCTCAACTCTGATATTAATGAGTACCTGGGTAGAAAGAAGAATGATTTTACAAAAAAGTGCACCTAATTTTCTTTTTAAACCAGAATTAGCTGGCCTGGCATAAGTGAAGGTTTTGCCTTCTGTCTTTATTTACTTGTGGTTGGTAATATAAAAAGCAAGTTTTTTTTTTTTTTTTTTGTAGGGTTCATTATGGGAAAGGTGCAATTTTTTGGTCAGTGATGTTCCTAGTCTGATAATTGTCAAGATTCATCAAGCATTTTATTGTGATTCTGTGTTCTGACCATATTTATAAGATATGTAAGATTAGTGGTAAGGTTTTAATTCATTGTTCGAATTTTATTTTTACTTTTACTGATTTCATTTTTTGTACCTAAATGTTGGTAAAGAAAATATCTTTCTCAGTTGTAATTATTATTTTACTTCTCTTGTGTTTATCTGTAGCTTTAAAGCACTAAATGGCGAGTTTTTCATAGCAAGTTAAAGCCAATTTCATATCCGTTGATAATGATAATCTCTCATTAATGTAAAAACTAGGTAATAAGAGCCAGTTCCCAGCATAAGACTGATCTTATTTTAATCCACAGTTCACAAAATGTGTGAAGGTCAATCCCTTAAAAATGTTCGTGAAATTTTGAGATAAAATGTGTAAATATCACAAAATTTAGGCGTGGCTTAAATCTCTGATTAAATTGTTCAATAAGTGTTAAAAAATGGATTGCAAAGTTTGAGCTTAAAGAAAATTGTTTGGCTTAGGCTAATATCAAAATCCTCAGTTAAGAATGGCCTATAATAGAAAGTTCAAGACAATCCTCGAAATAACACCAGGTATAATCATCAAAATATTATTCTGTTACGTTTTTGTTTTGTTTATTTTCCCCCAGAACCATTTGAAGGCACAAATACGGCAAGATCTGTCTTTGATCAATATGTGTTCATCAGAATTCTGAGAGTGATTGACACCAGCTTTCATAACCTCATGAAATACAGAAATACAGATAGTATTCTGAAATCTCCGTTTTGAAACTCATGTTCAAATGACAGTCTCAATAGACTTACCACATAGTAGTGGACACAAGGACATTAGAAAATGGCCATTTTCATCCCTCAAGGAAGGATTTAAGACCGTGTATCGATTGCTTGTGTCACATGGCTGTCCCAGGTAGATGCCTCACCGCTATTGAGGAAATGGCACGAGGGACCATGAGTGTATACCTTGGAATATATACTACACCTTATTGGCGTAAAATAATGAAAGTTCATATGTTTATGGGGTTCGTTTTTTTTTTTTAATTAATTGTTTTTCTCCTATGATGGATCATATTATTTTTAATAAAGTTCTGGGTGAATATAATTTATATACTGCTAGTCCATTTTTTCCATCCTAAATACAGGATGGGTTTAGTTTTCTTTCCTGTTTGGATGAATTTATTAGTATTATATGTGGCTGGTGTGATTTTGAGGGTCCAAGGTTTGAATCCATTGAATCTACTAATCAGTCTTTAGCTGAATTTCAGCTAGTTCAATAAAAATATAATTCTTATTTTCCTTGTTACTGTTGTTAGATTAAATTATTTCATTTAGGTGACCCTGTTTTTTTACTTATTTGTTGTTGCTGTTTTTGTTGTAATTATTATTAGTATCATCATAATCATCGTTACATTGTTGTTGTTGATGTTATTGTTGTATTCGTCTTTGATTTTAAAAGGTTTCAACCTCTTACTCTGAAACTGACTGTCAGTTACATAGGCATGAATCACGGCATCTGCCGCAATATGTGAAAGTACTCCAGAAAAGCAAAACCCAAAAACCAGCCAACATAAAAAAAGCATGGTTTTTAATATTCAGATAATTTATGGGTGGAATCTTTTGACCTCCCATGGTGGGCAGGAGGTCGCTTGATGAGTCTTCTATCACTCTGTTTTACGGGTTGCTTTCTGTCTTTGCCTTGAAATGGGATTACTTGGTTTTGTCTTGGCTCTGGCTGGAGTCCTTGACTGTGAGGGAAACAGTCAAATGTGGAATAGTATTAGTTTTGGGAGATTATATTTTTTTTCCTTGTAAATCATCTCTCTCTCTTCTTTCATGATGGGCGGAAGGTCAGTTGCTGTGTCTTCTATCCCCTATATCTGTTTTATGAGTTGCTGCCTGTCTTTGTCTTAGAATGGGATTGCTTTGTTTTGTCTATGCCCTTACCAGAGTCCTTGGCTGAGAGTGAAACTGTCAAATGAATGGTGTTTAGTTTTTGGAGGTGATATTTTTTCCTTGTGAATCATCTCTATATTTTGCATTGATATTTTTTGTCTCTGATAAGGGTTTGTAAATATTTGAGTGTATTCCTCTTCGTGGGATCCTGTGCTTGGTATGTGTATGAAACTTTAGGTGATCTCAAACTAAGTGCACTGATAGTATGTTCTTGGAATCTACATCTGTTCCCTGTTTGAAATATCCTCCTTTGTCTTAATTTTTCTCGTGTGCTTTCAATTACAAATCTAGAGTTTTTTACTATCCCATTATCTTCCTTTTTACTGGCACTGAAACGACCTAAATGTGTGGCAAGCGCCGTCAAAGACTTAAAAACAAAAACAAATATCTCTCATGTACTGTTATATATTTTGTTTTGAATGTATAATGATATGTAAACATTTGAGTGCTGGTGGGGTCCTTTGACCTCCCATGGTGGCAATAGACCACTTGATTTTTCTACTTCTATACCCTTATATCAATTTTTGTCTTTGTCTTTGAGTGGGATTGCCTTTCTCTTAGCCCTTGATGGAGTCCTCAGCTGAAAAGGAAACAGTCAAAATTTTAGTTTTTGTTTTGAGAGATGATTTTTTTTTTCCTTTTTCTTGTGCTGGTGTTTGGATAAGATTTTTAGGTAATCTCAAACTAAGTACACTGATAATGTGCTCTTGGAATTATATCTGTTCCCTATTTGAACCAGTCTTCTTTGTCTTTTTCTTGCATTCCTTTACTTGTAATTCTATAATTTTTTCACTCTCTCATTTTCATCCTCTTCGCTGGCCCTGAAATGACCTACATGTGTCTCTAGTGTCGTAAAACAAACAAACATTTTAGTGTATTCCTCTTTGTGGGATCCTGTGCTTGTGTCTGGATGTCTTTTAGGTGATCTCAAACAGAGTACACTGATAGTGGGCTCTCGGAATCTCTGTCTGTTCCCTATTTAAACAATTCTCCTTTACCTTACTTTTTCTCATGTGTTTTTGATTGTAAATCTAGAATTTTTTGACTATCCCATTTTCTTTTGTAACCATTTGAGTGTATCCCTTTTGGCAGCGATCCTGTAGCAGAAATAGTGTCACTGTGATTTCAGACCATCACTTGTTTAATATGTCACCTTTGTTTTACTTTTGGGTGCTTGTTAGTCTGATCCAAATCTTTTGAATGTTTTATTGTCTTCCTTTTTACTCGCTATAAGATGACTTTAATATGTCCTAAGACCTGTAAGACCCTAGAAATTAACAGATTATAAACATGCAGAATGTCTGTATTTTTGTTTTCTTTATTATCTCTGTGATCATTCAAACATGGTACAGAAGTGTATATATATTTAAAACTGAAATTATTGAGAAGAATGTAAGAATGTATTGAATTAAAATTAAATTATGTCATCACTTCTATTTCTTTGTTTACTTTCTTTTTTTAATTAATTTGTTGTGTCAACTACTTCTTCTTCTTCTTCTTCTTCTTCTTCTTCTTCTTCTTCTTCTTCTTCTTCTTCTTCTTCTTCTTCTTCTTCTTCTTCTTCTTCTCTTCTTCTTTTTTAAATGAATAATCAGGGCTGAGAATCTGCCACCTAAGGTGAATTTGCACCTAAGCGGTGGTTTATCTCCGCCATCACCATGACAATTCCGCCTTTTAAAAAGATTCACCACAACCACTACATCAACATCCCTACCACCACTACTACCACAACCACCACCACATCATCATCCCTACCACCACCACTACAACAGCCACCTCATCATCATTCCTATCACCACTACTACTACAACCACCACCACTCACCACTTCTACTACAACCACCAGCACATCATCATCCTTACCACTCCTACGATACAACCACCACATCTTGATCCCTTCCACAACTACTCAACCACCACCACATCATCATTCCTAAGACCACTACTACTACAACCAACGCCACATCATTATCCCTACCACCGTTAGTACAACCAACATCACCATCACTATCACTACTACTACATCAACTGCCACAACATCATCCCTACCACCACTACTAGAAACACCACCACATCATCATCCCTACAACCATCATCACTATCACCACTACTGCAACTGCCACCACATCATCCCTACCACCACTACTACTAAAAACACCACCACATCATCATCCCCACCACTACTACTACAACCACCACCACATCATCATCATCCATACCACCACTACTACTACAACCACTACCACCACATCATTCGTACCACCACTACTACTACTACAACCACTACCACCACATCATCCCTACCACCACTGCTACTACAACCACCACCACATTATCATTCCAACCACCGCTACATTATCATTCGTACCACTACTACTACTATAACCACCATCACACCATCATCCCTAAGACCACTACTTCTACAACCACCACCAGATCATCCCTACCTACCACCACCACTACTACAACTAACCAACACATATCCCTATCACCACTACTACTACAACCACCATCATACCTACCACTGCTACTACAACCACCATACCATCATACCTACCACTGCTACTACAACCACCATCACATCATCATCCACACCACCACTACTACTACAACCACCACCACATCATCATCCCTACTTCCAATACAACTAAAAAAAATATCTTAACTTTTTAATCGGTTTTGTAATATTTATAGGATTTTTACCCAATAATTCAAATGAAAATCGAAAATTTAAATATTTTTTATCTCTGTGTAATGTGAGTTATTTTAACGCTATTCACAATCATTGACACGGTCGCCGACTTACTATGGCCACAACGGTCAACACTATTGTGCTTACGAAAACAAAACATTCTACCTAACCTGTCACTACTTACCTCTTTTAGATAGCAAACTCACGAGATACTATAAGAACAGCAAAAACAGACTTAAAAGAAAACAAAAAGATGAACTAGGGCTGGTGTGAAGAAATCACTGGGCGCCAAAATTCGATTCATAAAAGGGCCGACGATGCCAAAAACTAGAACAACACTCTTCACTGTGACACTGAACACTATGCAAATAGCTATCGAGACATTTTAGATAAAGTTGACCAAATTAAGACAGTCATAATAAACTGAGAGAGGCCTTTTGGAATTTTGTTGAGTCAACGAAGTCAGATGTCATTAATTCATGTTAACAGATATTTTTCGTCTCTGTATGCATTTGCACGTTTTGGTGAATGTGTGTGTCTTTGTGAGGGTGTGTCTGTGTGTATGTGTGCGCGCGCGCGCTTGTATAAATGGGTGTGTGTACAAAAATGTTTTTTTATTATGTTTTACAATTTTGTGCGCCTGGAGCTGTTTTGTTAACGGGATTGGGCTTTATACAAATAAACTTTTTTATTATTATGGGGTGTGAGACTTGGTTGGCGACAGAAATTACAGACAGTTAAATTAGACCACCGGAATATGCGATAGAGCATTGTCAGTTTGGATTGCTTCCTTCGTTGTTCCAAGTTGTCCACTGTAATGTTCGAACCATCTATGTCACACTGTCATCCCTACCACAACTATTACTAACAACTACCACCACATCATCATCACTACCAAGTTGTGTAAGAAATTGCTGCGAGACACATTATTATGGATTGCATCTCAGTAAATTTTAACGAGTTTCAAATTTATAGGTTCTGGGTGGGGTTCCTGACTTCCTATAGTTTCCGAGTTGCTTTTTGTCTTTGTCTTGGAATAGGATTGCTTCGTTTTGTCTTAGCCCTGACCGGAGTCCTTGACCGGGAGAGAAGCAGTCAAATGTAGTTTTGTTATGTATTGTTACACTTTTTTTCCTGGTTTGTAAACATTTGAGTGTGGCTGGATGAGAGTTATATGTGATGACAAACAAATTACAAAGATAGTGTGCTCTTAGAATTTACACCTGTTCCCGATTTTAACCTTTCCTCTTTGTCTTAGTTGTTCTTGTGTGCCTTCGATTTTAAATCTATACCTTCTTTGACTACCCCTTTTTCTTCCTTTTATGACGCTGAAATGACCTAAATGTTTCATAAAAGCGGTAAAACACTGAGAAAGATAAAAAGCTTTTTATGTATGTTCTGGAACGGAAAATGAAAATAATTCTTCTTCCATAGGACCGATGGAGTTGTAGGTAAGTCCAATTTTGGATAGGACACCGGTCTATCGGAAAGTGTGTCAAAGCTCAAAGCAAACAGACCCAGTTAACTGCTGGTTGCAATGAGACAATCAGAAGAAAGAAAGAAAAAAAATACAAAAAAACTGAAGCCGAGATGGCAATCGGTCCCTTTAAGTGTGAGTTGAATGCTCTACTAAATGAGTGGTCAGGGCCACTTGTTCTTGTTTGGGGGGTAGGGGGGGGGGCGAGAGGAGGTCAGTTAGTAGAGCACTCGCCTCACAAGCTAAGGGACTGTGTCAAAATTTATTCAGTCCACCCAACAGTGATTGGATTGGGTAGCTGGGTCCGTCAGACCTGGTGGAAAGACTTTGTGATAAGTTTTAAATGCGAGTGATCTTTTTTTTCATCTCTAGTCCTGTCTATATGTGTTTTTTTCCGCTGTTTTGTTGTTTTTTTTTTATTTGTTTTTTGTTGTTGCTGTTGTTTATTTGTTCTACTAGGTCTATCTGTTTTATTACTCATATTTATATACATCGACCATTTGAGTATATCCCTATTTAATTGAGATCCTGGAGTGGAGGGAGCTTTGACTGACACGTGTATTATTAGAATGCTTCATTCCCATCTTAATTAAACGAGAGATTTACCTCAAAAAGATGATTCCTGAAGAAAAGACATGAATCAATTTTTTTTCAGGCAATTTTCGTCTACAGAATTGAAGAATAGTATTCTGATTCCTCTTGAATTGAAATTTTAGAAGGACGTGAATTTGGAGATTAAATTGGCATTAATGTGGGTCTTGATAGATCAGTTGGTAGAGCACTCGCTTCGCATAAAGGGACTGAGATCAATCCGAAGTGGTCAAGATTATTTTCTGAACCCCTTGTCCACCCAGCAATGATTGGATAGTTTGGTCAACCAGATCTTTGCGATAGGTATACAAACATCCTATCCAAAGGGTAGTAAGCATGCAGATATGAGCAGACTTTATGATCGAACGCAATTATGGGCTTGTCTTAACATTGTTGTAACGGAAAACATTTTGCGTTGGTTTGAGAGTATTTCCATTACACAACGGTGAGCCCATAATGAATAAGGTTATCAGATCTACGAATAAGTACCTACAGGTTGGTAAGCCATAAAATGGTGTTGGCATAGTATTAACGTTCTAAGGCCTCTATATTCAAGGACTTGCTGTATGAATATTTTTTCCCCTGTAAACAAGAAAATTGCCCCCTTTGCCCAGTTCACAGGGCTGAACTGGGCCTGAGGCAATGTCGATTTTTAATTTTTTTTTGGGATAGACCCGAAAAACAAATTTTCCCATTGATGAATGGGTAACTATTATACAATTAATTATCGTATTTACTTTAATCAGCGACCATAAAAAATAATTTATGGAATTGATGATGGGATGTAATTCCTGTATGCCAAGATATTTTTTTGTAACCCAATTATTTACACGAGTTGTCTCCTTTAGTTTCTTTATCTAGGCCTATTTTTATCAACGAAGTTCTTGTCCAGCAGTGACGTCAGAGAATCAGATTGAGTTTCCAAAACCCCATCCCATCCCTATATTCATTTCCGCTTTCTCATCTGCTGTGTTTTGGTGTTCCAAGGCTGACTATGTCGACTATTATAAAGTTTTGTTTTCTTTGAAATGGACTCTGTAGTGAATTCTGTGTGAATAGTGGAGTAAATGTTGGACCTGTAACCATCATAAATGTACATGATGGGAAATTCAGACAGCCGTAACCTCGACAATCGTTATGACAGTCGAGGATCAGGGCTGGAGTTTCAGCGGAAACCGTCGGTTCCCTTAGCTCGATTGCCAATGCCCGATGGACATGAACTTGAAAGAAGATTTACCAAAGTTTTGGTAAGTTTTAATGAGACAAAGGTAGAAATAAAGATGTTAAATTGAATGTCTGATAATCGAGTGATATCATACCTCAATTTCCCCCATTTGACACTCATTCGTCGTTACTCTCTTGGCTTTTGGGTCAATTCCGTGTGTACATTCCACTCGACTCACAGTCACAGTACAGTAATTAAACGATCTCTCTAAAATCTAAGTAAGGCACAAGTTCTTATATTCCGTATGATTAGCCTGCTTTCTAAATAGATCGACAGATATTCTTTTTAATGGAGCACATTGAAAACGATCTGAAGCTGATGCCAACTCATAAAATTGCGTCATGACACACCGGTGCCGGTTCTGGTGGATCACCCAGGTTATAATGTTGACGTTGCTGTGGAACCATTTTCATTAATTTTACACAATTCATTTTTGTGTGAATTCCATGTCACATCGTATTAATTATTGATATTGTACTTGATCATATAGGACGGTGAAGTTCCCTTTAGTAGTTTAGTTTTAGGGATAAGTCTTGTCAATTTCAATCGGTCAACAAAGTCAGATTAGGCAGGCAAACTTGACTTGGAATTCTTCATTCAAAGATAAATCGTTTTACAATAAACCTACACCTACACATTTCAAAAACTTACATGCTTCAGCTTTTCTTGTAACTTTTTGATTCTTTTTCAAAACTTTTATTCATTTAAAAAATATGGCGTTTTTATTTTTTACTCGTTGATTTCTTGTTTACACTTGATGTTCTGAAATCAAGCTTTCTTGACATTCTTAAACAATTTTGATGTCACATTTGTTTTTTTGGGAAACTGAATTGTCATCTGCTTAAAAGTTCTGATGCAAGATCCTTATTGCTCAGTTAGTAGAGCATTCACTTCACATCAATCCCAGGTGAAGTTAAGAATTTTTCTGACCCTCCAGCCCACCCAGCAGTGATTTGGTAGCTGGGCCTGTTAGGTCTGAGTGAAAGTACTTGAGATTAGCTTTCCTATCCAAAGGATAGCAAGCAATTGCTATTGTCGTTTCAAACTAATGAAACTGGGATAAACTCCAGCTCCATGGTATTCATGGCTATGAAGGACTACTTTTGAAAATAATAAGCGCTGACTTTCATCCAGCCTTTTGGGAGGAAGAATTTACCTTAACAGTTATTGGTTAGAGAGGACAATCTGCATAGTTCATTTTGGATACAGGCTTTGGCTTGTTATTGTACAAAATATTGGTTTTACATATTTGAACATATGAAGGTGGACAAAGATTTCAAGTGGAATGAGGCTCGATTATGATAGCCACAATTGTTGTCAGAATTTTCTCCATATATTTATAGTCATAAAATAATCATGTTTTTATTCGATCAACAGTAAAAAGTAAAATTCTTTACATTGCAACAAAATACTATTTACCCATATATTTAATTACAAATGGTATAAGACTACTTACCAATTAAGTTTGCGCTTGCCGTTCCAAAGTGAGATCAGCCATTCAGATAAGGATAATTGTGTGGCGCCCGGGATAGGGCTGCTATTCAGGCACCGGGTTTGGATCAAATTTAGTCACACACCGGGGCGAGCAGCTCATGTGGCTCGTTGGCTCGATACCCGGGATGGTCTCGTGACGGTCGACCGGGATTTACACCTTTGCCCTCCCGTGTGCCTCAAGCCCCCTCACCAACTGCAAGGTAAAGATCCACGCGATGTCCGGAGGGAGACCATTACGGGAAACTGGCAAAGTAAGATCAAAGAGAGAGAGAATGGGGATACCCCTCCCATGCGCATAATGAACGGTGCCCCCGTTTCGAGCCGAAATAAGTCCCGGCAACCCTTGTACGCAGAATCCCTGACTACGGACAGAGCTGCACATACGAGATGGAAGTCGGTTTGGACGAATTCAATCCCTCGTGGGGGCGGGGACCTACACTCCTCTAAGCTTGGTGAGAAGTTGCCAGGCTTTGATACCAGTAAGAGGAGACACTGGGTAGCTGCGAATTGGCTTCGGTCGAGGAGCTGCCTAACGGCCGGTACGTTACATCAGTGGGGTCTAACTTCCTGTCCAATATGTCCACGCTGTGGGCAAGAACCCGAAACGACAGAGCATCTAGTCGAAAGGTGTGTTGTGACGATGCTACCAGGCGGGTTCGCGACGGTGCACGAATGCGGACCGGACTTTGCTGATTGGGTCGATCGTCATAACATAATAGTGTGAACCATAAGAAGCTGCTGCCATTCAGATTACATTTGCTTTCAGTATGTCAAGTAATTTTAAACACTAAGTTGCATTGTTACTGAACAGCCGCTCTGTACTCATTTGTAAGAAAATGATACTACAAAAACTATGTCTTTGTATACGTCTGTCATTTTAGTTTGGAATGTATTTTTAATGAAGTAGATACGACTTTAAATGAAAACGGTTATATTAAGTTAGAATTTGATTAAGTTTTAAAAGTGTTTTTTTATGATTGCAATTTATCAATGATAGTTGTTGGCTATTTGGGTAACTAATGTGATAGGAAATAGGACTTCACTCTTTTTATTCTCTTCATTAAGGAAGAAAAAATGAACCTTGTAAAGACAGTTATAATATCATTTCGATTTTACTATAATTTCTTAGCTTTTATGTTAGAATAGAGATTATTTATCTGAACTAAATGGTATTTAGTCATGCCTCATAATCTGTACACTTGTGACCATTTGATGATATATATATAGTAAAAGATTAAGAACTTATAGGCCTATTACAGATATATATATATTTCTTTGGTTAAATTTAGCATCTGTTCCTAACCAACGAGATGTTGCAGATCACTATGTTATGCTCTAAAGAAAAATATTTTCTTCACTTCTCTCTCTCTCTCTCTCTCTCTCTCTCTCTCTCTCTCTCTCTCTCTCCCTCCCTCTCTCTCTCTCTCTCTCCCTCCCTCCCTCCCTCCCTCCCTCCTCTCTCTGTCTCTCTCTCTTTTTTGTCTTTTTGATTCTCTCACTTTCATAAAACGTTCTCCTCATTAAAAGTAAAAGAGGTGACATCTACCTTCATTTGATCATTTTAAATTTTTCTTGCAGAAGTCTCACAGCTGATCTTATCTGTTATTGTTACTGTTACATTGGAACGTTTTAAGCCAAACCAGTTAACACTGTTCTCATAAAGTAGAAGGAGAAGCCAAAGAGTATGTGTTGGAGGTTTTAGTTGCAAATACCATTATTGTCTGGGTCCATGACTTAGACTCATCAACTCCTGGACAGTCCTTGCATGTGTTGAATGTGAGTGTACAACATTGACCCCATCGATATCTTGAATTTGTGGTTTATTTGTTAGTTGTGGGATGCATAATGGATAGCTTCCATTTATTATATTGTTTCAAGAGGAACAGTAAGAGTTTGCTTTTTAGAAGCCTGAATCGAGTGGTGTAGTACTGGTGGCCTGCCTTATTCAAATAAAAGGCCAGCGTTTCTTATCAGTACATTATATATGCTTACTGTAACTTGCCTCATCATGGCAATAGTCAAGATACTGTAAAATGGTTTTGTCATTTATACCATATTAAAAACCACAGACCAGTTTTACCTGGATACCTCTGTATAGAGCTTTTAGACTTGGTGTAGTCTCCTTCGCTCCTCCTCATCTATTAATGATTGGACCAATTTTTATAATTGAACTTGTTTCCTAGGGTGTTGCTTATCTCCAACTCTGCTTTGAATTTATTCAAATTTTTTGCTGATACTGTGGTTTCTTGTAGTTTATTCCAGTTATTTACAATTCTAGATGAAAAAAAGTTCCTTCTTTCATTTGTTTTAAAACGTTCTTTTTTCAGTTTCTTGCTGTTTCCTCGTGTCTGAATGTTCTTGTTTGGTTTAAGGAATCCTGCCTCTACCCTGTCTATTCCCTTTACTATTTTATATGTTTGGATCATATCTCCCCTTCTTCTCCTGTAATCTAAGGTCGGGAGATTTAATTCTTTCAATCTCTCACAGTATGTTTTGTCTTTTAGGTGTGTGATAAGTTTTGTTGCTCTCCTTTGCACTCTTTCCAAACAGTCTTTGTCTCCCTCAAACTTCGGATACCATATGTAGTTAGCATATTCCAGCTTTGATCTAACCATAGTCTTGTAGATGGTAGTCATGTGTTTTGTTTTCAGATTCTTGAAATTTCTTTTCACTATTCCGAGTGTTTTACTAGCCTTAGATTGAACATCTTTAATTTGCTTCTTGAAGTTTAGCTTCCTATCAATAAATACTCCTAGGTCTTTTTCCCCATTGGATTTCTGCAGGGGTTTTTCTTTCATTATATAGTTTGCTTCTCTGTTGTTTTTTCCTAGGTGAAGAACTGCACATTTATCTACATTGAACTCCATCTGCCATATTTCGGACCATTCTTCAAGCTTTTTCAAATCTTGTTGTAAGGTGTTTCTTTCTTCTTCTGTATTAGCTACTCCATAGAGCTTAGTATCATCGGCAAAGATTTTACATTTAGATGATAGATTGTCTGGCAAGTCATTGATATAAATCAGGAAGAGAACTGGTCCCAGTACACTTCCTTGTGGAACTCCACTTGTTACCAGTCTCTCTGTTGATGCTGTTCCATTCACTATCACTTTTTGTCTTCTATCTTTGAGGAAATCTCGGACCCATTTGACTGTCTGATCATTAATTTGATACTGTTCCAATTTCCTGATTAGGCGCCAGTGTGGAACTTTGTCAAATGCCTTTCTGAAGTCAAGGTATATGACATCTAAATTGTTGCCTAATTCCAGGTCTCTCGTCCAGTCATCCATTGTTTCAAGTAGGTTTGTTACTGTAGACCTTCCCGCCATGAATTGTGGCGGGAAATCCAAGATGGCGGACGTGTTTACATTTCTCTCCTGATTCAATCTTCTTGATCTAAATTCTAGAAATATTTAGGCAGTGACAATGGTACTCAATATTATTATTCAATATTGATATTGAATCTTCTCGCTCCCCTCACCAGAAACACAAAACTTGAATGAAATATCGGACATCAAAACTTGTTCATTTTCGAATTGGATTTATGTAATTTCTGCCTTCGAGAGGATTCCGGCTTGTGTGTGTACTTGAGATATCTAGTTGAGATTAGTTAGATACTTATCAGATTGGAGTGAACAACAAGATACAGTGATACAGTACAGCTAAGACTTAGATAGATCTATTCATTTAACAAGTAAGAAGATGAGCTTAAACAGCAGTAGTAGGAAAGGTAGATCTGGCAGTGCCAGTACTAGTAGTGGCAGTAGTAGGAAAGAAAGCCCTGCACCGATGAGTACAAATAAGGCAAAAGCAAAAGCTGAGACTGAGACTTGCGGAAAATGTGAATATGTATGCAAAGAGACTGAGAAATGCTTACAGTGCGAGCTCTGTGACCAGTGGTTTCATACTTTGTGTGAAAAGATAGATGATGACACCTATCAACTGTTGAAGAAAGACTCAGAAAAAGAATGTCCGCTGCTGCATTACTACTGCTCTAAGTCCTGCAACAAAGTGGCCTCAAAGTTCTTGGGCAATTTCATGCAGCTTGAAAAGGAAATAGATAAACTCAGGAAAAAAGTAGAAGACGTAGATAAAAGTGTGAATATCATTCAAAAGGTGAATTCACAGAGGAGATGATAGAAATAGTGAAATCAACAGCAAAGGATGAGATAGAGGCCTACCCTATGTCTGAGGCGAGTGAGATTAAGGAGAGACTCAAGAGAAGTACAGAAGAAAAGTCAGATAGAGTAAGACAAGATATAAATGAAATGAGGAAAATCAATGAAACTGAGGAGAAGAAGCAGGCAATGGTGAAAAAGAACCTGGAACTAGAAGAGGAGAGAAATGAAAGGGCTAAGAGAGTGAAGAATGTAATTATGTATGGCATACCAGAAGCTAAAGATGGCGACAACAAGGAAGATATAAGAAAAGCCCAAATGGTACTCAAAGAGTTGCAGGTTCATGGAAACAAAGACAGCCTCAACCCTATAGAGCAAGTGATCAGATTGGGCAGAAGAGAAGATAGACCAAGACCCATGAAAATAAGTCTGATGTCAACGGATCAGCGTAACACCTCTCTTAGGAACAGCAAACAGTTGAAAGACCATAAACGGGAATGCTTACAAAAGGTGTATATTGGAGCTGACCAAACAATTATGCAAAGAGAGCAGGCCAAGGAGTTAAGAGAGGAGCTGAAGAGAAGACGAGAAGCAGGGGAAGATGTAGTCATATATAAGAAAAGGGTCATTTTCAGGGAAAAGTTTAGTGAACAAATAAGAAAGAGAGACAGCGATGTTGGAGGAAATGACTGGGACTGGGATGAGGAATGACTATATTGGAAACGTGTCAGGCCAATTGCCCAAAATGTTTCTGAGCAAGGACTCGAAGACAACAAGAAAATTCAAAAAAGAGAAGAACCAGTAAATGATAAGGAGGGGCAGCACGTGAATATGAAAAATACCCTGAAGTTCATGTACACGAACGCAGACAGTGTGATGAATAAGAGAGAGGAGCTAAAGGCTATGGCAGAAGAAGAAGATCCAGATGTAATAGCAATAACAGAAGCTAAGCCAAAGAATGCAACAACACACCCAACCATAGCAGAGTTAGGTATTGAGGGATACACTATAATAGCTAGCAGAGATTTTGAAACTTCCGGCAGAGGAGTATACTTATTGGTGAGAGAGAACCTCAAGGTTAACCCCATAGAGGAACTCACAGATCACGACTTTAGGGAGAGCGCTTGGTGCTCGATTGGAGTAACTGGACAAAGTCAGATACTAGTAGGAGTGATTTATCGGAGCCCAAATAGCACAGGAGAAAATAATGAGAGAATGTTGGAGATGATAAGGAGAGCATCACAAAAAAAGCATTCAGAGATAATTATTATGGGAGACTTCAACATGCCGGAACTGGAGTGGAAAGGGATGGACGAACCAAAAGAGGGAAGCCTGGAGGAAAGTTTCATAGAAACCATTGAAGATTGCTACCTACAACAGATAATAAAAGAACCCACGAGACAGAGAAAAAACCAAAAGCCCAACGTATTGGACTTGATATTGATGGAGGAAGAAAATGACATAATCGACCTAAGACTGAGCCACCCACTGGGAAAAAGCGACCATGCGACCATATTCCTAAAACTGAGGGCGACATCAGAGACTGTAGATGAAAAACTGACACTCAGATATAGGAAGGCTGATCTAGATAGTATGAAAGAGGAACTGGGGCATATCAAATGGGAGGAAATACTAATCGAGGACACCGTAGGAAACAACTGGAGTAGATTTACCAGAGTACTTAACCAATGCTTCGAGAAAAACATCCCGAAAAGCAGAGGGAACCGGTTTGGGAGAAGAAATCAACCTTGGATGACGCAGGAAGTGAGAGAGGCATTACGGAAGAAGAAGGCAGTAAATAGAAGATACTCTAGAAGCAAAAAGGAAGAGGATTGGGACAAATACAAAAGAGTGAGAAACGCAACTACTAAAATAGTCCGACAAGCGCATCAAAAGTATGAGAACAAGATAGCAGAGGAAACGAAAGAAAATCCTAAAGTATTCTGGAGTTATGTAAACAGTAAAATGAAGACAAGACAGGGAACCTGTGACATAAAAAAAGAAGATGGCACTTGGGCATCTGAAGATGAAGACAAGGCAGAGGTGCTAAATCTCTTCTTTGCAAGTGTCTTTACAGTGGAGAACCAGAAAAACTTGCCAGATATTGCTAAAAGAAGTAATATAGATACTACACAATGGCCGATTACTGAAGAGAGAGTAATGAAGAGACTACAAAACCTAAAGGAGAGTAAATCACCTGGACCTGACAAACTTCATCCTTACATCCTAAAAAACTTAGCAGAGCAGCTAGTAGAACCCCTAACCAAGATATTTAACCAGTCGATGAAAGAAGGAAGACTGCCAAGGGAATGGAAAGAAGCTAACGTCACAGCCATATTCAAGAAGGGAGACAGAAAAAATCCAGAAAACTACAGACTGTTTTTTTTTTTTAAGTCAATAACTTACAAACTGCTAGAATATATAGAATACAGTAATGATTTGAACCACCACAATCTCGAAACATTAAGCAAAACTGGTCAATCTGTTTAAAAGTAAAAGTCTCTAATCAAGCAACTATATCATGAGTTTGTAAAGAGAGAGGAGCTGTGTGGTGATGCTCTCTCTTGATCCATCTTGAACATTTTTTTGATTTGAAGTAAGTTAAATTTTGAGATAGATTTGGTGCTACATATATTTCCATCAATTCCATTGAAATTAATTTCCATTCCATCAAATTTGTCAGACTCCCCCTTCCCCCTACTTCCATGTGGTTCCTTGTTCTTGTCCTAATCTTAGAATGAGACAATATCTTGTTAATTTGGTCACTGGTTCTATTTATTTGTTCTTTTTCTTTCTTAGGAATGCAGTAGAGATGTTAAACTCTTTCTCGGAAAGGAGATTTTAAAAAAATAATCGTTACAAAACATTTTTGTTTTGTTTTAAGTGATATTGGGCAGTGGCTTAAGATTTTGGTTGTCTCTTCTGGGACTTGGCCTCAACGGCACCCATTGCATTATGGGATCTGACCCTATTTTTTCAGCTTGTACTCATTGTTCTACTTTTTCTTCGAGTTAAAAAAAAATGCAGGCTGTGCAAATAGACTAGGTCTTTACTTTCATTTGCTCCAGTAGCTGATGGGACCTAATAGTGATGCAAACGCTTTAAAACCATCCACAAACAATGCATATATGATATTTTCCATTGGGATTTCAGTGGTGGGTGTTAGATCTTTTAGAATGTATGGACTTTTTGATGTATGTTACTTAAATATTTTATTGTTTTTTTCACAGACCTCTATGGACTTGCCTCCTGACAAGGCCAAGGTATTAAAAAGTTATGACGATGAAAGGAAATGGGAGTTAATTTGTGATCAGGTAATTTTGTAATGATTTGGAATTGATTTTATTTACGGTGCAAGAAGACCTTCAAATTTAACACAATTTGTCTACAAAATTATAAATTATCCTTCTTGAATTTTTATCAGTTAACACTTCACAATTAGAATTGAATGCTAAGATAAGGTTTGTTCACATATATTTAATTTTCCATCCTTGGAATCGGGAATTTGTGACAAATTCACTGGGCACCATGCAATGGGTACCAGAGAAAATATCAATGATCTTGAAGAATCATCACCATTCATAATAGTATTACTAGTACCATCATTATCTGTAAAATGTCTTTGAATCATAACTTATGTCATCTGATTGTTTGACTTTTTTCTACATGTGCTTTTCTTCAGGAAAGAGTTCAAGCCAAAGACCCTCCACATGTTTATCTTAATAAATTGAAAACATATTTAGACCCCAAAGCCACACGCAGCTCTAGGGTAAGTTTTTTTTTTTTTTTTTTTTCCTCATAGTTTAAACATTCCCTAGTATAATATAAAAATATTTCTGTTTTTATTATTTTTTTCCACAGCACACTTTCAAGTACAATGAACAACTCATATTTCTTATCAAATAATATTTTAATTATCATCAATTGGTTTATTTACTTTTTATTGTAAGAACCATGAGAGGGTTTGTAATGTCTGATCCTGTGTTACTATAATTGTCCTTGTTTTTACTTTTGCCTATACTGTTTGGTCGTTTGTGCTCTTAATAAGTTATAACTGAGTTCAGAACTCAGATGAATGTCTTGGAGCTACCTTAACACCTGCTTTTCTATTCGGGGGATAAATTATTGCTCTCTTTTCTGTCTCCCCTTATGTGATGTTTATCTCCTTCCAAATACCCTTCACCCTTGTTTTGGTTTGATATTATTTGATTATTTACTGGGAAGGATATGTTTGTTTGATGTAAAATGATATGGTAGATGATATTTGTTGATTGTGTGAGGGCGGATAAATTCTTGATCACTAACAAAATACACTTTTATTAATTTCATTTTGGCCAGAATAGTTTTTATTGGAATAGCAATTGTTTATAATAACCCCAATTCTCGACTTCTTTGAAGCTTCACATTTAAGACATTTTGACAAGTTTGGGGAATTTTTGAAAAAAGAATAAGTGTGGGAACCCTGGACCTAAGAATTTAATAACATTTATTTCACCTTGTAAACAGTATGCATTTATCACAACTTTTTTCTTTTTTTTTTAGATACCGTTACAATATTTATCTACATATGTTTGTTTGTTTTTTTTGGTTTTTTTTTTGTTCTTGTAGAACTGGGAGTAACATTCATCTTTTTACCAAGTGGCATTGAGCCGGTTTGGTGTGCCTCCTCTCCCTCCTTCCTGTAGCTCTGACAGAGCACTTTAAAAAAAATGTTGTCTGAATAAATAATAATCGATTAAAATACAATGCTGAACTTGGTCTGGTCTTTAGATTTGAAATCCATTAGTGACATTTAAAAGATACGGCATGGTTTACAGGCATACTCAAACAAAAACACGGAGAGGGGCCATTTGGCTCAAGTGGAATAGTGGTGTGCATATTATTAGGTATTTGTCGTGTTTAAGCATTGTAGCTGTTCATTGGCAAAACACCTTTTTTCACTCTGGTCACAGAGGTTTTAATCCTCATATTTACCCCAAATTTGTACCAAAAGAGAAAAGAATCTTAATCCAGACATTTCCTTAGAACTTCTTGGATTTAATACATGAAACAAGTAGGGGTCATATTTTAATCTATTGATATATTATGAGTTAAAAATTTTCAGGCCAAATGACAACAAGGTATTTTGCATGTGTACGGCAGAGTCTAGGTGACGGCGACGCCCATAATTGCTTGTCAGGCATCAAAATGTTTTTTTCTTTTTTTCATTAAAGCAAGTATTTGCAAACACTATAATAATAGTATATGAAGGGAACATGGTGAGTGCAATGCCCATTTCATTCAACAGGGAAATATTTGGGTTTTTTTAATAGTTTAAAAAAAAAAACCAACTCGCACTGAACCTTCTGCAAATAGTACTTTGCTACTAGGATGCAGATGCAGAGAGTGGTAGTTGGTTATGGTGTGTTACATCAGTTACGTGATAAAGTAGAATTGCAGAGCAACGTTTTTAACAATATAAGGAAAATATCAAAAGTTGTATCATATCTTAATGTAGCTTGTTTAGACGGTTTCACAATGTTAAAATGTCACATTCGCAGAATCACCGAATCGTGGGTTTTCTTTCTTTGGTGTGTGTGTGTGTGTGTGTGTGTGTGTGTGTGTGTGTGTGTGTATGTGTGTGAATTTGTCTGTGATATTAGTTTAAACATTATTTAAGATAGAAGCTGGTGTCTTGCTTAAGTTATTGAGATGGGAGAGATGTGTGTAGGTGTGTCTGTGAGTTGGGGGTGTGTATGCAATTGACTCATTATGACAAGGGTTTGTGAGTGTCTGGATTTGCACCCATCTTCAGTGCAGTTATTGACATCTTTTTTTTTTTTCTTTTTTTGTTTTGTTTTATTTATTGGTTTAAAAACACCAAACAAAATATCAAGCCATTAAAATGATGATATAGTTAAAGTGATCTTAAGATTTAAAAAAAAAAGATGAGTTTGATGGAGATTGTGGTGGTTGTAATGCTAATGGTGATAGTTGTGATAGCAGTATAGCTGGTTTTAAAAAGCTTGAGCATCTATATAGGGCAATACCCACTAAAACATGTTGAAAGCGCTTTACATGGGGATCCCTAACCAACAGCAACACAACATGTAGGACGAGAATTGAAGACAAGTTATGCAATATTACAATTTTTCGGACAGATACAACACTGATAACGACCAGGTTCTCATTTTACATCTGAGAATGGTGGAATAATGTGAGTAAAGAGCCTTTTCCAAGAACTCAACTATATGCCGCTCAGAGCGGGACTCGAACCCTGGACCTTCTGCTCCGAAGGCAAGTGTCATACCACAAGACCACAGTGCCGCACACAGTAGTAGTAGTAGTAGTACAGTATTTATTCATCTTGGTTAGGTTGGGTGTCAACGAGTAAGAGTAGCAATGTGCCACTTGAATAATGTATTAATTGGTAGTCACTTATCAGGAGAGTGAAGGCCACTATTGCGGTATGGAGATAAAATGTTGAAGGTTGTTTTAGCAAGGATGGACCCTCAGGCTTGCCAACCCGAATAAAATTGCGTATTTTAATACCCCAGAAATGCGTATATACATTCACTAAATGTCTGTCTGTTTGTCTATAATTATTATTATTATTATTATTATTATTATTATTATTATTATTATTATTATTATTATTATTATTATTATTATTATTGTTGTTGTTGTTGTTGTTGTTAAAAATTCATTCCGCATGAAATTTGAAAATGGAATACAATTGAGAATACAGTATTGCTTTACATTATTTGTCTAAACCTTCATTGATCTTGATTATACATTTCTTTCAGCAAACTATGTGTCTGGCCATTCACACAGTGGTGTGTAGACATTTTTTTCTTTAACCTTTATGATGTATTGCGACAGATGATGTGGATTTTGTTGTAAAAAGATTTTTTTTTTCTTATCGTTCATCTTGGATGAACATCACATTATGAGCATGCCCTTGTCCTCGTGAGCGGCAGTGTGTCTTGGTTTGCTTTGCAGTCATTTTATTATTTTTATGAAATTTAGCCGGGGAGACGCTTTAATTGTGTCTTGACGAGTTATGCAATCTGCAGTGTACTTGATAATGAATCTGATGGGTTCATCACCTTCTTGTCTTGAACATCATTTTCTGTTTTTTTTTTCTACTTTCATGGTTACACGTGTTTCTCTTCTTTTCACTGGATGAAGGCTATAATGTTAAATCTTTTTAATTGCTCTAGTCATTTACTACCTACTACTATGATAGTGGGTATGTCCCCCACTCATCCTTTATGAGCGGCTTTGGGATTAGTTAAAGTCGCGTCGTCCATAACTCACTACAGACCCATTTTCTTTTATGCTGCCCTCCAGATGAAGGGATGGTTGGCGCACTATAAATCTATATTCTTCTTATTATTATTATTCCACTTCCTATTTGGTGCTGCCATGGCATTTTCTGGGATTTGTTGTAGGAAAGGATGCAGTAAGATTTTCTAGCAGATAGCAGTGCCTATACTTTTCTCAACCATGATCAGAGCATAATATGAGCCACCGAGAAACACTCTTATTTCCCCACATTCCCATTCTCCTGTCGCTACTATAGTGGGTTGACTTTCGAAGCTATTCCTTCTCCTGGGATATAATTCTCCTCTGCCTCTTTCCAAAAACCTCCGTGACCTCTTTCTTGTTATAATTCTCTGCAGATTCCAACCCCGTGCCTTTTAATTTTTCTTTTCCTTTCTCCTCCTTTTCCTTTCTCCTCCTTTTTGATGGGGGGGGGGGGGGGGGGGGGGGGGGGGGGGTAAATTTGATAGTGGTATCGGTCGTCTTGAATTTGTGCGTGCTCAATCAGCCACCTTCGTGTCCCTCCCTCTAATATAATTTCTCGTTGTTGGCGATATTCTGTTCATCTCTATACTTCCTCTTTTGTAATCTTATCAGTCCCGATAAATTCGTTGTTATCACATCTCCATTTTTTAACACAAACAAACAGTACCACATACTCAAGTCCTGAATTGAATGTGGTACATTATTATCTCTCGTTATCCCCGAAGGAGCACAGTTACTAAAACCTATTTTTAGTGTCTTCGTTTTATTTTGCTTATATTTTTGTTTGTTTGTGTTTTGTTGTTTATAAACTGATGACACATGTGTTTAAAAAACAAATAAAACTATTTTTTTCTTCTCTTCAGTTCCTTTGTATTGTATTTGATCATCCATCCATGACAATCGGCAATAGAAAATTAGAGTTAATAATCACTGTCAGCTGGGGCACACGCAGTACGCAGTTACATCATTATGCTATACATTGATTGTCATGTTGACATAGCCCTTCTAATTATTTCCAAAATTGGAAATAAAAGTAAACTGTTAAAAGAAAGAGAAAAAAATCAATAGGTTAAAAAAAAAAAAAAAAAAAACTTAAAGAAAGAAAAGGCTTGTTTGCCGCTTGTATCAGCTTTTATCGGTGTGTCAAACCCTGGTATAAACTTCAAATGGGACACCCTCTTAACACTCAGGGTAGAATTGTGCGAACGGATAGCGGGGCAGAGCGCATGTTTGTCGTGTTAATTGTCATGCAAATAACAGTTGGATGGGCTTTAAGGTGTCAAGGTTCAGTGTCAAAAATTTACATGCTATCTTTTGATGAGAGCGAGTAGGACTTTCCTCCTTGTCACGCGGATGGATGGGGATAATGTTTATCGTGTTTTGGTGTTAGTGTTTTTTTTTTGTTAGTTTGTTTATTTTTACTCTCTCTCTCTCTCTCTCTCTCTCTCTCTCTCTCTCTCTCTCTCTCTCTCTCTCTCTCTCGTTCTGTTTTGTAAATTTCGTGATTTGTTTTATTTCTACCTCCTATACTACTCATCGTAACGCAGGCCTGTCTACCTCCACGAACCAACCATGCATAAAAATACGTTTTTTGGGGTTTTGTTTTTTTTTTTTTTGTTTTTTTTTTTTTGGGGGGGGGGGGGGGGGGGGGGGTCTTAACAACAGACAGCAAGCAGCATGTTTAAAACTAAATAAAATCGGATGACAAATATAATTGATGCCGAAGTACATCTTATAAATATATTTAAGATTTTTAAGCATTATAATTTAAAACTTTTGCTGGAGGTTTTCTTTTTCTTTCTTTTTTTGATTTTTTTTTTGGTGTGTGTGTGGGGGCGGGGGGCGTTAAAATTGGAGTGTCTAGAGAGACTTTTTGATTAATTAAAAAAACAAAAACCAACAAACTTTTTTTTTTTTTCATTTGTTCTTTCTTTCTTTTTTTTTTTTCATACCCTGAGAATTTATTTTTCTGGCCCAGTGGCGTCTAGTTTTTTTGTTAAAAAATTCATGTAGACAAGTCTTGTAACAGTTGTGATGTAATGTATGCAAGCGGTAATGCCTGGCAACGTAAGAAGGCGTTTAAACTGTGTCAATGTTTTTGTTCTTTTTATTGAATCTTTTAAACATTTTTTTTAGTTTTTGGAGGTTTGTTTCTTTTTTTTTAAAATACATATTCTTCTTCTTCTTGTTCTTCTTCTTCTTCTTCTTCTTCTTCTTCTTCTTCTTCTTCTTCTTCTTCTTCTTCTTCTTCTTCTTCTTCTTCTTCTTCTTCTTCTTCTTCTTCTTCTTCTTCTTCTTATTTTTATTCTTATTCTTATTCTTATTCTTCTTCTTCTTCTTTTTCTTCTTATTCTTATTCTTATTCTTCTCTCTCTCTCTCTCTCTCTCTCTCTCTCTCTCTCTCTCTCTCTCTCTCTCTCTCTCTCTCTCTCTCTCTCTCTCTCGTGGAAAACGACAACTTATCACCAAACGTTTTTATGTTGTACTTGACTATTTGTGGATTATTATGTACTTACGAAGTCGATTCAATTATATGCCAACGCTAGCTTTTAATTTTAAACTTTTTATTTTTCTGTGCTTCCCTTTTTTTAAAAAATGTCTTTGTGAGTTTGTCTCTATGTGTTTATTTGTTGCATGTGATGATAAGTGATCTGCTGATGTTATTTGCTAAAAATGTTCTAATCGTAGACGTTCAACATTATTGTCGCTTTGGGCTCGAGTGGTGGGACATTCGGATTGTAACCTGTAGGTTCCGGGTTTGAGCACCTTTATGGAAGGCGCAAAGTTTAATATTGACTCTTTTGTCACTTATGTGCATCATACTTAGATGCACTTTTATTCGGTAACGGCGTTACCTTTGTTGGGGGAAGAATTGTTAGGGTGCCGTAACGGGCATTATGCCTAATCTACTTGTCAAACATTGCTGTTTAACTTGGGTCCCCTTTAAAGCGCTTTATGCACTTGTAGCGGATATTGCACTAAATAAAGGTTAAACGTTACCTTGTTTAAGACATTATGTTAGAATGTGTAACTCGTATCACTAATAAAGTTCATATTCTTATCGTCTTTACTTTTGTTTGCATGGGTGGATTGGACTTGCTGTTTTGTCGTCGTCGTCGTATCCTCACCATTCCACCACCACCTCATCATCATCATCATCATCATCGTTGTCGTCGTTTTCTTAGTTGTGATGTTGCTGTAATCACCATCATCATCATCAGTATCACCAGCGTCGCCGTTTTCATTGTTGTTGATGCTGTTGTTATTTTACCATTGATATTTTGTTTGTTGAAGGTCCACTTTCACTCCCACATATATTTTTCAACAGATCGGCTAGTATTCTTGAATACACATGTTAATGATATTCAGTCTAACCGTCTGATGTTGAATGTTAATTTTTACGTTTGATTTTGATGGCTCATCGCAACCAATAAATTCCCCTGCCTGATTCGTGGTATGGAAAATGGGATAATTTCTTGCTTCATTAGTGCATTTTCTCGTATTGGAACACACATAAACACACACACACACACACACACACACACACACACGAGAAAAAAAGTCGAGCAATGTTGATCATAACACTAGATAATTGGAGATTGCAAATAATATGTGTCCTTTGGCAGTGGGTTTTATACGAAATAACTCAATTCGACTCGGGTGTGAATGTATAAGACACTTAAAAGGCAACGGGTTCTGTATGAAACTGACATGTTCATAAAGATAATAATTATAGCTTTGTGAAGCGCCCTGACCTAGCCCGATGAAGTCGTGTAAATGCGCACATTAATTATTATATTTTAAAGAAAGATTTGCTTAATAGTCATTTCACAACTGGCCGCCGAATTTGGACAAAATATTATGGTACCGTATGAAATGGACATGTTATTCATATTAAGATAATAATTGAAGCAGTATAAATGCGCGCATTTATTATTCTATTTTTTAAAACGATTTGTTTAAAACTCGTTTCACACCTGGTCGGTCTCTGTAGCTTCAAGCTCCACTTCTGCTACCATTCTGCCGAATTCTGACAAAATATTAATTTTTACGAGATTTGGTCAAAATATTTTTACTTAAAGATGATTAAGATGACAGTAAACTTGCCGGACAGTTCAAAGAAATTTCAGGTCTAGGACTTTTTGACAAGTTCAATGTCATCTTAATCGATTTCGAGTTGGAAGTAAACGTTTTCTTGCTAAAATGGGGGGAAAAAACCCGCACCTGTTTTGTCAGTGTGCGCCAGTTTCTTTGAACACTCGAACCATCTGTAGTTGTTGCGGAGTTGTGATTAATGTCGAATGTTAGAACATGCGTGAAATAATGATGTGTTATGATTTATGACGTGGCTACTCACACTCCACTTCTATACAAGCTTAGCGGTGGCCATGTAACGCATTTTCAAGTGCTCTCACTCCACGCAGCACTCCGAAAATTATTATTAGAACTAGTAGGCGTGAGGAGGGAACTATTATAATTTGATGATTATTTTATATATATATATATAATGTCTCCACCGCGAATGTCTCTGAATTTTCTGATCGCGTATTTTGTCGTTGATTTTTGTTATTATTATTATTATTATTATTATTATTATTATTATTATTATTATTATTATTATTATTATTATTATTATTATTATTATTATTATTATTATTATTATTATTATTATCTATCGTACTCTGGAAAAAAACACCCCCCCCCCCCCCAACAAAACACGTTTTAAACATTTTGGCCAGAATGCTCGTCCTTCGTATCGATCGATCGATTAACATAATCCTGACCAAAATTTATAAAGCGTGTTTTTCTCAGACTTCGCTGGTACTTTTTCTTTCAGTTCACCCAAATGGATTTGAACTGAACGTATTGTTATATAACTAGTTCGTTTTAATTTCGTATTCTTGTATGCTTTTTATTGTACTCGCTATCCTTGGTGCAAAATCTGCTGCTTTATGCGGAATTTATTATACATTCAATTTCGTTTGAATACAGAGAAAGACGTTCGGTTTGTGTAAACCAATATATTTTATAAACTAAATAATTCACATGGATTTGCATTCATTTTACATTTGCAACACGTGTATGTGTTTGATTATATTATAATTCATTTTACCTTATTTATCGTTGCTGATGTTATTAGTCTTTATCGGTTTCCTCTGCTGTCTTTGTTATAATTGAAAGATTAGCCATACTGACAAAACACTTTTCTTTCATTTTGGCTATTTAAAAAAGAAAAAAAAACCCCAAACAAATAACGTTAATAACAAACAAAAAAACGAAAACAAAAACAAAACAAACTTCGTTCATATCATTCGATTTTTTAAAAGAACTCCAACCTGGCAAATACTCTCAAACCTGAGTCACCAAAGAAGTCAAAGGTTTGATAGTTTTCGACAAGTTTGGGTCATTTTAATCGATTGATTGTGAAGTAATTTTTTTTTTCTGGCCATAATGAAAAAAAATGTGTTCAGTCCGAGTGGGACTTTTGAGACAGCTTATTCATTTTTACTGTCTACTATATTGCCTTACTCTAAAAATAATACAATCCATATACATTTAAAACATTTTGGCCAGAAAACTCGAAGTCTCAGGTTTGGGAGTTTTTGACAGGACGAGAGTCATTTTAATCGATCGATGTTCGAAGGACAAGTTTTCTGGCCAAAATTTAGGATATTATATTTCTTTTTCAGAGTACGGCAGTATATTACCACGATGTATTGTTATCTCATTTTGCAATGGAAATAATATAATGTTTATAGTTTTATTGTGTATAATCTTTGTTACATTCATAATTATTTTTCTTCCCCTTCTTCATTTCTTTCCAAACTTCGATTTCAACTAGATCCCAGTACCGTTCATAGTAAGTTCTGATTGTGTTTCATTACTTATGTCAAGTCATCGTCGGCAAACTACCTCCTCATTTTGTTGTTGTACTTTCTGATTTAAGTTCGAAATACGAAATTTATACACCCCTTCTGCCGTCCAATTTAGACTACGTATGTGCATTGTTCGATTAAATCAAACTTAACAAGTCTGAAAGATGCTGCCCAACAAGACCCCCCCCCCCCCCCCTTCCACACCTCTTTTAATAAATTATTTATTTGGAATATTGGCAATAATGCAAGCCCTTTGATTGTTGTATTCTCATCTGGTTTTATTTGTCTTGTTAGCTTGTTCTATTTGCCTCCCCCACCATTGACACATATCAAGGGAGGTATTTGAATGCGTCTATTTCTAATGTATTTTATTATTAGCCTTTCTCTGTGCCCCCCCCCCCCCCCCCGGTACCTCCCAGTGGTTTGATTGGAACACGAGACCCTGTTTCCGTAACTGTGTTTTGCATGAGCCATGATACAAGTATGCAAACCTGAAATGTAAAATGTTGCTTTCATTAATAATGATAATAATAATAATAATACATGGTGTGCTGTGTTGCTTTTCAATTTTATTTTTCCTATTTTTTTATGGGGTTGGTGGGGTAAATTATTGGGATCATAAAGCGCTGAGCTGCTTTGTTGTAGAAATGTAATAAAATGACTTATGTAGCGCATAGTTAGGTTTTTGTTGTTTCTTTGAAATCCATAGGATGTTTATGTATAGATAGACATACTGACTATGGATATATTTTTGTACGCGTGTGATGACCTTGAATTTACACGTACGTCTTATGTATTCACTATCTCACTCACTATTTCTCTCTTCATGTCTCTATCTTTCTGTTTACCTGTCTGTGTTTCTGTCTATCTGATATACCTATCCATCCATATATTCATCCATCCATTTACCCATCCACCCACCCACCCACCTACCTAACCACCCACTCATCTATCTATCTATCTTTCTATCTATCTATCTATCTATCTATCTATCTATCTATCTATCTATCTATCTATCTATCTATCTGTCTATTTGTCTGTCTGTCTATCTGTCTAACTATCTGACTTGTGGTGTCTTGGATAGATCTCATCTGACAAGTTATGACATATTGCCCATACCGCTATTTGTTTATGCAGTTATTTATTGCCCCTTTTCGTTGCTTGAGCTATACACATACTTTATAATTCGTCGTATAATTTATGTTGCATGGAAAGAGCACATTTTCAATAATTATTTCGTACTCTGACAAAACGCGTTTTTTTTTCATTTTGGTCACGAAACATTTGCTTCAAATATTGATCGATTAAGATGATCACTACTAACTTGTCGAATAGTCTTCAATATTAAACTTCACAGACATCGCAAGTTTAAGAATTTATGACAGGTTGAAAAGGGTGGGTGGGGGGGGGGGGGGGTCATAACCTTGATCGATCAATTTTTGAAGCATCTTTATATATATATATATTGTTTTTTGGCTAAAATGAAAAAGGTCTGTTTTGTCATTGTATGACGGATTAGGCAATGGCCGAAATTGTCTGGAGTAATGGAATAATGGAATGGTCTTCCTAATAACTGGATTGAAAAATTAACTAACTTCCTTATTTAATCAGCCATTCAGCTACACATTAACTTTTTTTTTTAAATTATTTTTTACGTGTGTTGTTGTTGTTGTAGTTGTTGTTACAATCGTTTTACGCCATTGTGATAATGGCTGATAACATGTAATCTGATTGAAAAGAAGAAAGAAAAAAAAAAGATAGTGAAACTGTATTATCGCAGTGGTTTGATCAGGTCAACAAACCATTCCTTCCAGGATGTGTAAAATCTAATTTAGGATTCTGCATTATGGTAGCCCATCTCTCGATCGGTTGAGTACCCACCTCGTACGTAAACGAGACTGATTCCAAATCTCCTATGGTTGAAGTTTTAATTTTCTTCCTGTTATTGAACTTTTATCTTTGTTTGTTTTTTTTTCTTTTTTTGTTTTTTCTTTCTTTCTCTCTTTCTGTTTATTTATTTTTTTTTTTGTTTTGTTTTCTTTCTTATTTTTGGCCCCTCTGATTATCAATCGTCTCCTCTTGAGTTGGTAAATGTCGCTAGAAATGGAATGATAAACCGCGCCAGTTTTAATGAGTTGCTTGAAACTTGGCAGTTAATCTTGACATCAATTCTCGATTCTCTCTTTAAAAAAACAAAACAAAAAAACTTCAGGGATATGCTCCGATTACATCATGTCATGTCATAATAGTGGACATGTTCCTAAGTAGATTTAGGTCCTGATCACATATTATATCGTTTGCCGCCATCGTCATCTCTTATTTTATCAGTTGTCAGTCTGATATCGATAACACCATTTTTCATTTACGTATTATCAACCACGTCATTTCAACTATTCGGGCTCGTATAACGGAGTGTTGCTCTTTGCCCTTGATGTTGGAATGGTTCTCTCTCGTTAGCCTTCTCGATTCTGTCGTTGATGATTAAAGCTAACGGTCAATTTTATTGATTCCAGGCTGTTCTTTGCAATTTTGGCAATACTGCCGTACACTAACAAAATTTATTTTAAAATTTTGTCCAGATTTTTAAAAAAATCAAGCAATGATGAATTAACAATAACATAAATCTTGTTCAAAATTATTAAACCTGAGACACCAAAGATGTGTGAATAAAATTATCTTAGCTCTTTGATAATTGATTTTTTTTTCCACCAGGCATGAAATGGCGCTGGCCTCCGAATAATCTTCGAAGAATTTGGATGAATAAAATATTCTTCTTTTCTTCTTTGATAGACAACCAGTTGTAATTCGTTCCTTTTAGTCAATTGTACCTAACGTTGTTCTATTTGGAACTTGCAAAATTTAAATAGTCGAATCCTTTCAAATTTTGATCTCTTTTCTTCCGAGACCGTCGAAGGTTCACACCAAGGCTTCGAACACTTCCATTCTCCTTCGCTCTCAGTCCCTTGGTTGCATGTTTAGCGTACCTATCGTTCTCGTCGGCTCACCACCAGTGCACATGTTCTGAACCTGCAAAAATCATCAGAAGCCAAACTGCCCAATACAGCGATATACCGAATGCCTCATGCATCGATGCATTTTATTATTATCGCAGTGATACGGTTGACCCTTCCTATCTCTTCACGGTCCTGCTACTTTAACATGGACGCGCGGTGTTGTTTAAAAAAAAAAAAATTTCCCCTTCTCTTTTATTATTTTTTTTTTGTCTTTCTTTCTTTTGCTTTCTGTGGTGAGAGTACTTTGTACATTATCCAGACAGCAAACAGCTCTGCTTTCGTTCTCATTCGAGTCTTGTTTTTTTTTTTTAATCTGTCTTTCCTTTAGTGTTCTTTCTATATTTTCCTCTTTATTCTTTTTCTTTTCATAATTTGTTCATAAAGTCATTGCCCACTCATTCCGACACACGACCTCTTTATGTGTTGGTATTCTGTTTTAGATTGTATGTGGATTTTGACCATGGAATTGGTCTGTTTTATCAATGGCTATTATTATTATTTTTGTTTTTGGTCAGATCAGAAATTTTAATAGCATTTAAAAAGTGACAATTCATATGAATATGAGCGAAAATAAATAATTTTGGATTGATACTTCAAATCCTGATTTTATCCCAAAAATTTGTGTTAATCAAGATGAAACAAACTTTTCATGTAAGATAACAAGATGTATTGTTCTCGGTTCGGGCTAACATAAGATCGGCCTCTCCCAATTTATTTTGAATAAGATTTAGTTATTAAGTCGATTCTGTTAGTAATTGTATCGTGAGTCATTTTGCCCTGGAAAAAAAAAAAAGGGGGGGGGGGGTGTTGTTCCTTAGCGTCGTTTGATTTTTATTGTGTTTCATAATTGCCATTATTTAATCAATATTGTTATCGTTGAATCCATCAATTTATCGCATCATTTCGTCAATTAGCGATGATAAAATGATAATGATGCTTTTTTTCTCTTTCTCATTGCGTTATTTATTTATTTTGAGATAGATAAAAAGAAGGGATTATATCATGGTGAGAGATTAACTAATTTTACTAACAAGGCCACCCCCGTCAATGAGTCAGACAATGAAATTACGAACCATGCGCAGTTTTATACAAGTCCCTGTCCTGTGGGTTATTAATTTTCAATTTATGCTATAATTCGTTTTTTTTGTGGGTTTTTTTTCGTTTTTGGGGTTTTTTTTGTGTGTGTTTGTGTGCATGAGGGACCCTCATTTTATTAGATCCAACGGCTGTGTCGTTCTTGTTAGTTAGAGCTTGTTTCATAGCAGCACACAGGAGCTTTGTGTAATGGCTTATTCATTCACTAAAATGCTTAGGTTTAGATATAAATGTGAATTATATTTTTTTTTTTTTTATATATGCGTAGGTGGTCGTGTACTTTAGGTAGGGTCATGATGTTTTGTCTTTACCCTTATATTTGATGACCTTTGATGGGCAGATTTCTATGAGAATCCTCGTATTGAAATGAGTCGATTTGTTTCTGATAGTGTGCTCTTGGAATCTACATCTGTTCCCTATTTGAACCAATTCCCATTTGTCTTACCTTTTCTTGGTTGTGCTTAAATTGTAATTCTAGAACTTTTTACTTTCCCACATTCTTCCTTTTTACTGGCGCTGATATGGCCTAAACGTGTTGCAAGCGCTGTAAAACCCTTAAAAACAAATAAAAATAGTTTCTTTGTATTTGTTTTTTTTTTCTTTAAAATTTATTTTTACAAGAAGGAGGAGGAAGAGGAGAAGAAGAAGGAGGAGGAGGAAATAAAGAAGAAGAGTGAGAATAAGGAGGAAGAGGAGGGGGTGGGTGTCGTAGTAAGCTTGAAAATCCATCAACTCGCTGATAAAAATATGGGCCACTACACCAGAAAAAAATAGATAAATAAATATTATTAATAACTATAACATAATAATGAGCAAAAAAGCTTGATCTATTAATGCTTACCGTAATTATTTGACACCGTTTGTTTCATGTCTAATGTAACAGACACCTTGACAGACACCAGTCGTATTAATTTGTGATGTGATGTATTATTGTATTATGACTGTGTGGTTAATGGACATTGCATGGGTACCCATAAAATGCAATTTGAACCCCCTCCCTCTCTCTCTCTCTCTCTCTCTCTCTCTCTCTCTCTCTCTTTCTCTCTCTCTCTCTCTCTCTCTCTCTCTCTCTCTCTCTTTCTCTCTCTCTCTCTCTCTCTCTCTCTCTCTCTCTCTCTCTCTCTCTCTCTCTCTCCCTCTCTCTCTCTCTCTCTCCCCCCCCCTCCCTGTTGTTCTTGGCACTTTTATACATACGATTTTTGCTTGTCTTAATGCTAATCTCATTTGATTCTGTTTTAATGTTTTGAATCATTTGGAATCCTTGATGTCGAAAGGGCAACTTTTTTGTTCTTGTAGAGAATGTTTTGAAATATTTCATGTATGCTGTGGATACGTTTGCTTTGTTACCTTTCTAATGTTTGGTCGGCACGAGTAGCGGTTTGTAGATTGGGGCTCATAGCGGTCTTCCCCTTAACATATTCCGTCTCCCCCTGTACGTAGATAAAGCCTTTGCCACACTTGCCATTACAATATATGATATACATATACTATATAATCTCTATTGTTTTAGTGATTGTCTATTATGCCGCATTTTTTTCTTTTTTCTTTTGGTCCAAATTTTTTTTTTTTTTTTGTTTACTTCATACATTGAAATAACTCAACTAGTGCAACTTTGTAGCCTGTGGTTTGACATTGTTTCTGATCTTTAGGCTCCTGGTTCGACGTCTGCCATGGCGTTGCAAAGCTGAATCCTTGGAGAAAGCTCCTTTTTCTCATTCTCTCACTGCACTCATGTGTAAAAAGAATATCTGGATAATAACAGCATTGTCTCTGTTCTGTCCAAAAAAAAAAACAAACATAATTGTAGGGCACTACTGAGACGTCATGTCTCTTCTACAATTTAAGTATTGCTGTTGTCTTGAGACCCCTTAAAAGCCACTTTTAGTTATCCCATGTATGTGATGACTAAAAGTGGTTTTTAAGGGGTCTCAGGGGGGTCTCATATCTATAACTTTTTGATAAGTTTGGGAATATTATGAATTATGGGATCAAATGAAGTAAAAGTTTTGGGCCAAAATGAAAAAAAAAAAGATATAAGGCCAGTGTTGTGGTCTAGATTTAGAGCCCTGGTACTTATTTGTATTGTCTTTGGTAGTCTGTTTGCACGTAAAATATTACTGATATTAACTCATTGGGACTTTATATTAAATGAATATAATATGGTCTTGCCTTGTCAATAGTTCTAAATCGTTTTTTATAAAATGTAATCAATGGAAAATGTTCTAGATTTTTTTCCTCAGCTAATAAGAAATCAATGTAATTCATTTTTAAAAAGTTAGATAGTGAGATAGTGTCGAGAGACGAAAATGTGGAGTTTGGTGTTAAATGAAATGTCAGACAAAGCAAGTATAAAAAGACAGAAAAAAAAATCATCATCACAAAAACTCAGTTGTAGAATGCTTGAATCTAAGATTATTTTTTTTTGATGACATTTTTTCTTGTATTTTTCTATTTCCGGTTTGTCTGGTCTTGAATTATACACCACTTTACCAAGTTTTATCTTGCAACAATGTCTGCTCACCAATTAAAAAAAAAAGATATTTCCACTCTAATTTCCATCAATCCCAATTCCTTATTTCAAATTAGATTAAGAATTCATTTGTTTATTCCCTCCACGTAAAGTATACCAAGGTAGGACTGATTGTTTTTTTTTTAATTTTTTTATTTATTTATTTATTTTTTTTCCTTTCCAAGTTACCATTTGAGGTGTCTGTGTCTGCAAACCGCTAATCTGGCAGTAAATTTTATGGCCCTGTAAACGGGACATCAAACCCCCCCCCCCCCCCCCCCCCTTTTCTCCCAACTATAAACTATATAACCCAGACAGGCTGTTTGTTCCTCCCTTTGTTTGCTGTCTCTGAGTTAACAATCAGTATTATTGTCTTAATTTATCAGACTTCAAAGTTACATTTGACTGATATTTTGGCTCATTGGTTGTTGGTATAAATAGGTAAAGGATCGCACAACAATGATGTTTGAATATAAGAATATTAAATTTGACATTTCACCAACTGACCAGTGGACATAGGAATCCTCATCTTAATTACAGTATGTTCCAATGCAGATTCTTGTCCTCATTATATATTATTGTTGAGACGTCATATCTCAATCAATTATAAATAGAATATGGTGTCCTACATTGGCAATGCACATTTAAAAAAAACAAAATCATGTTGGCAAGAAATCTTTCAATTCATAAACTGATCGATTAAGGTGAGCCAACCCCACCGCTCTCCTCCATTTGGTTAAAAGTCTCAAACATGAGACTTCATTAGCTTTTTGACAGGTTGAGGGTCATCTTAATCAATCAATATTTAAAGAAAAAAAATGTATGTAAATGGGGGGGGGGGGGGGGGGGGGAAATGGGCTGTCAGTGAAAACAGCATTTTTGTTATCATGTTTTGGATAAAATTTGATAGAATCATCCTTTAATGATGATCATAGTTATAAGCTGTATTGAGTGGGTACATAGTATTTTAGAGTGAATGAGATTAAACAATTGCTGACTTGGGTCTCATTTCTTTTTCCTTCATCCAGAAACGGAAGATGCTGGGTGACTCTACATCCACTCAGGTTCTCCGTGACTTAGAGATCTCTCTGAGGACAAACCACATAGAGTATGTAACACGCTAACACACCTTATTGAATATGTCCTACGAATAAATCATATAGAATATATAACAGTTGTCACCTAGAGTATTTGATATGTCCAGTTAAATTTTTTTTCTCTTTATTAATTATATTACACAATTACCTTTATTATTATTATTATTATTATTATTATTATTAATATTATTATTATTATTATTATTATTATTATTATTATTATTATTATTATTATTATTATTATTATTATTATTATTATTACCTTTCATGTACGAAGCAAAGACCGTACCGCTGAGCCACGCAGGCCACGCTAATAATAATAATAATAATAATAATAATAATAATAATAATAATAATAATAATGATGATGAGGATGATGATAATGATGATGATGATAATGATAATAATAAGAATAAGAACGATAATATTAAGATTAATAATAATGATAATATCTTAAGAAACAAAAAATCTTTATGAATTGAATTAGTTATTTACTTATCACACTTACATAGTGCATAAAGCAGTCTAATTTAACCATGCTGTAATGCATACTGAAATGTATGATATTCAATTTTGTTTTACATATAATACCTTTGGAGATGAAGCACAACAAACCTGTCATGATTAAGGAAATTGTTTGTAAACTTTCATTGTATTTTGCAATATTATTATGGACGGTTTTAGGACCAAAAATCCACCTAATTATCCATCACGTTAAATGTCGTTATCTCATTGTATTGACCAATCTATTTCTCCTGTAGATGGGTAAGAGAATTCCTCAATGAAACCAACAAGGGACTGGATGTTCTAGTCGATTACCTCTCCTATTCACAAGTAGTCATGAGGTAAGTGTGAGACTAAAGACTGATCTCCTCAGGATTTTTTTTTTCTCTTCTCCATTTGGTGTGATAGGGGGAATAGATCCTGCAATTTTAAATGATCAGAGCATATATTTGCAGTTTATATTTCTTTATAATTTTAACCTCTATGTGGTTATAGTGTCTCTATTTTCACGATATTCAGGTGGTATGAAGAGAAAAGTTTATGAGCGGAAAATGTTTATTGTGATTTCATTGATTGATTGATTTATTTATATTTTTTTTCATTATTTTAATTAATTAATTAATTTATTTATTTTGTCATGGCCTTATGTTCTTAAAAGCACATTTAACACTTATAACACGGCTCTACTAATTTTTAAATTAATACAAGAGTATTGACTCAAAAAAGTGACAGCATGGAAATAAGGTGTGGCTTTTCATTTGACTGATATTATATGGAATTAAATTAAAATTTTGTTCCACAAACTCTGCCAGGGGAATAAATTTTGCATTTTTAAATGCTCTATGCCTTAATTTGGACTTTCAAAAGCTTTTTTGCTTTAAACTTTTCATTTCTTAATCCTATTTGTATTATTTTAACATCCATTTCTAGGAGGGAACAGCTGATGAACAAAGAAAAGACGAGCAGTCTTGATTCCCATCTTAATAGCAGTCCGAGGCGTTACCTGAAGAGATCCAATACCATTGGCTCTCCCCGCAGCTCCAAACACATCAATAAGTTAAACATGGGGGAGGCGAGAGATGATGTCCATGTCTGTATTATGTGCCTCAGGGCTATCATGAACCACCAGGTATTGTTGACTTATCTGTCTTTATCAATATGTACATACAGGATTGCCAAACAGTAGAACTATTGTATTTTAAAACTTTACAGATGCTGTTTGATTATATTTTGTTACCCATCACCTCAATCTGGTATTATGTTGGGGTGGAGCGGATTCAAAAATAGAAAAAGGGAAAATGGTCAGAAATAGGAAATTTTGATTTTATGCAATAACAGAAATCATATTCAGTTTCCTCAATGAAGGATAAGCTTTACCCAGGTGTCATATCTTTTGACTAAAATTCAATTTTCAACATCTAGCCATCTCTGACATAATCACCATTTGAGTTGGTGGGTCACATTTAATCTGACATGAGATAATGCCATTAGTTCAAATGAACGGTAAATACTATATGGCTTGGACTTTAATTCGGTTTGCACTAGCAACCAGATTTACAATTGGAAGAAATTAAGATTTGAATCTTCTTCTTATTCGTTCCTCTGATGGACATCTATGGCTGCAGTCCGATATCTGCTATGGAGTCTGTGGTCCGCTTTAGGTCCTCAGCCTCACCATAGAGGTCCTCGGCCTCACCATAGAAAGATTTGAATGAAATTCAATCTCAGTAAGTAATTTTGTGTAAATAGTAAATAGTAAATAATGAATTTATATATCGCCTAATCATCCTAAACAAATACACCAGTATGAGAAAATTTACACCAATTTGATCACCTGAAATGTGAAGCAAAATGTGGCTTCAGATGTTGGAATTGATTGGATTTTTTGTTTGTATATCTTGGCGTAGTTAAGGGTTCAAAATGATGTGTTGTGATTAGCAAGACATGCTAAATTTTTTTTGCTATCAGAGTATATTCCGGTCCTCCTGTGCCATTTGCTTGCCCAATTCATCCCTAATTCATTGTGGCATTTATTGATCATTTATCTTTTAAGTCATGCTTCCAGAATTATAACCAAGTTGCATTTCATCGTCCTGTACTGGCTAAAAATCAAAATGAATCAGATTTCATCTTTACTACTTGTTTGATTATATATTGGTAATTTACAAACACATTTGTTGGTAGTTTGAATGGATAAGTATTGATTGAATGGTGATCCATTATAAATTCTTTAAATCATTAAAATCTCATTATTTCATTTTTTCCCCCAGTATGGTTTTAATTTGGTCATTGCCCACAAAGATGCTATCAATTGTATTGCTCTCAGCCTTAATCACAAAAGTCTGAGGTAAGTGGTCAACTTCACTTCTTAAAAAAAGTCTTCCTCTTTTCTTTTATCCTTATTTCTCTCTTTCTTTTCTTTTTATCTGTTCTCACTTTCTTTCCTTTTTTTCTTTATTTTCCCTCCCATTTTCTTTCTGTCTCTCTTTTCCTTCTTTCTTTCTATCTATCTTGCTTTCTTTTTTACCTTTTCTTTCTCTTTATTATGCAAATATTTTTATCACAATGAGGGAATGGTGGGGGGGGGGGGGGGGGGGGGGGTAAATGAATGGTTACAAGTGTAGAAAACCCTTTACAAGACTATTATGTTTTAATAGAGGATACTTTGCTTTTGTTTGGGAATTCTCCATTGCAACAAGGAGGAAACAAAAAGTTGAGTTGCATTAGAAAACATATGAGTTCGTCTTGATAACTACAAAACTTTGCCTTTTTGGTCATGTGGCAAGTACACAATTGATTTTTGTAAAAAAAAAAAAAAGTTGGTGTAGTGTTTACTTACTTTTGGTTCTTTTTTTTTTTTGTTCTTCCTTTTTTTTTCTCATTACATAAGTATTCATCTCACAATATTTACAACTATATGTTTTGTTAAAGAGGTGCAATGATAACAGTCATTAATAATTATTTGTCTTGTGATTATCTTGAAATGAAAAATAAAAATACAATGTTTTCATTTATTTCAGAACGAAAGCTTTGGTTTTAGAACTGTTAGCAGCTGTGTGTTTAGTGAGCGGTGGTCATGACATCACACTATCTGCATTTGATAATTTTAAGGAGGTTGGTGATTTTGCCATTTTAATTATTTTAATTGTAGGATTACTATGGTAGTAAGTACTAGTATTAGTAGTAGTATTAGTAGTAGTAGTAGTATTAGTAGTAGTAGTAGTAGTAGTAGTAGTAGTAGTAGTAGTAGTAGTAGTAGTTGTAGTAGTAGCAGTAGCAGC